>NC_066533.1:16352234-16364734 GCF_024679095.1 Eriocheir sinensis
GCATAAGCTCTCACATACCTGCAAAGAGAAAAAATAGTGTTAAAGACCCGTCCAGCTCATGGTGGTACATGTGAAACAATAATAGGAAGTAAAGAGAGCAATCTGAACCTTGTTGAAACTTATAGGATCTGCATTTATAAGAGACAGAAAACGACAGACAGATAGAAATACAGAAAGAAAGAAAGACAGGCATGTATATAAATAGTTCATAAACACATACATATACAAAATAATGAGTAGATAAAAATAGAAGTAGAAATTAAGAAAATATTGCATAGGAACATATTTTTCAAGGCATTTCTCCCACTGATATTAAAAAACAATCTCATACTCCCTTCACCAAGATAGGTATTGACGCGACGACAGCTAGGGATTGAAGTAGAGGAGGAAGAGATAACTAAACAAAAAGACATACATAAATAGATATAGATGGATAGACAGATAGATAGATAAGGAGAGACAGAAAGAGAGAGGGCGAGATCAAATTCATACCGCTTTAGAGGAAGAAATTACGAAGTTATTAAACAAGACAGAAAAAAAGTGAGGAGAAAAAAAATCTAGCGTGAAAGTCTTGGGTGTTGACTTGCCAGGTTTCACTACCTCGCTACCCGTGTGTGTTTGTGTGTGTGTGTGTGTGTGTGTGTGAGAGAGAGAGAGAGAGAGAGAGAGAGAGCGCCTGGATATCATATTCGAGTGCTACCTGACCCAAACACACAAACACACACACACACACACACACACACACACACCTGTCTCTTCTCTCTCTCTCTCTCTCTCTCTCTCTCTCTCTCTCTCTCTCTCTCTCTCTCTCTCTCTCTCTCTCTCTCTCTCTCTCTCTCTCTCTCTCTCTCTCTCTCTTTATTCTCTCCCTTCCTTACTTTTCCTCCTTCCTCTCTCCTTCCTCCTCCATTCCTTCTTTCCTTTCTTTTCTTTTCCTTTTCTTTCCTCTACCCTTTTCTTCTTTTCTTATCTCTTCCCTTCTTTTACTTCTTTTTTTTTCTTTTTCCAAGTCTCCTTCTCCTCCTCCTCCTCCTCCTCCTCCTCCTCCTTTCGTCAAATGCAGGGATACACAGAGGTAGGAGCGAGGTCCGAGCAGCTCCTGTATAAACTCAAATATACATCCACTTAAATATATAAAGAGTCTTGCATGATGGACGCAGCAAACTCACTCTGTTCAACGCTAGAATGGCAGAGTTGAGGAGGAGGAGGAGGAGGAGGAGGAGGAGGAGGAGGAGGAGGAGGAGGAAGGGAGTAAGTGAAGGAAAAGATGAAGGGAGATGATTTCGTTTAAGAGTGGAGGAAGAAGCTGGAAAGGAGGAGGAGGAGGAGGAGGAGGAGGAGGAGAAGAAGAAAGAAGAAGAAGGAGGAGGAGGAGGAGGAAGAAAGGAGTAGTAAGAAGAAGAAAGAAGAGGAGAAAGAGGAGGAAAAAGAGGAAGAGGAGGTAGAGGAGAGAAAAAATGAAGGGAGAGAGAATAAGGAAAGGGAGAGAGGAGAGAGATAAAAAAAGATAACTGGAAAATGTGTGTGTGTGTGTGTGTGTGTGTGTGTGTGTGTGTGTGTGTGTGTGTGTGTGTGTGTAAGTAACAAAGTAAGTAAGTAAGTAAGTAAATGAGTAAGTAAGTAAATATTTATTGCCTTTAAAATATAAGAATATGGTTATATATAAACATAACATAAAACATGGCAATGGCACAGCCTGTCAAGCCGAAGCTTCCCGACAGACATGGAATTATATTATTTTATTTAATGTTTACATTGGCACAAAATTGGTAGCTAATATATTATTAACTAACGTATAGAACAATAAGAATAATTATAATAATATGTTGCTGAGAATAACAATAACAATATCAATAATAATAATAATAATAATAATAATAATAATAATAATAATAATAATAATAATAATAATAATAATAATAATAATAATAATAATAATAATAATAATAATAATAATAATGAACATTACACTTGTGAAACTAAGTTCATACCACACACTACATTTGATTACTACTTTGACAATTATATAAATAAGTTTTCACAGATTTTTTAAAAATGGATAAATTTATATGATTGAGAAGAGTCTTAATATGTAGAGGCAATGAATTCCACATTTGGGGACCTGAGTATAATATACTGTGCATAAAGAGAGAAGTTCTGAACTGTGGACATATGAGATTGATATCATTACCTCGAATGTTGTATGATGTGTGTACCAGTCTGAAAGGCTGACCTCCACAATACTGTATAAGGCACTTGTAAATGCTTAACAATAAAAATATTTATGAATATTTGGAAAACTAAGAAAATTTTGTGTATTAATTATATTTCGTGTTGACTCAAACCTACTCATATAGAATATACACCTAAAATTTTTATTTTGAGCTACTGATATTTTCTTAATGAAGGACTGCCAAGTACAGGCCCAGACTGATACACAATAGGTGAGATGGGGATAACAAAGTGTGTAATAAATACTAGTGAGGGATTCAGGTGTGAGATTATTGCGGACTCTGTATAAAATACCGCACATCCTTGCTAATTTATTTGTGACAAATGAAATATGTTGATTCAATTCATATTCTCATCTATGTAAACACCCAAAATTTTGTGAAATTTACTCTGTCTAATGTGTTTCCCTCTATGGTTATAGGAGGAATGTTATATTGTAATGAACGATTTTGAAAAAATATGTAATTAGTTTTGCAATATTCAGACTCAATTCATTAATTTTAGTCCAATAATTAATTTTTTCTAGTTCTGTAACTAAATTTACATGAAGATCGTTAATGTTTACATTATTTAATAAAAGATTTGTATCGTCAGCATAAATCGTATATTTGAATTTAGAACTTACATTAACAATGTCGTTTATATAGATGAGAAAGAGTATCGGTCCTAATATTGACCCCTGCGGTACACCCTTGTTGATTGCCCTAAAAGAAGAATACGTGGCGTTGCAATATACAGCTTGTGACCTATTGGTTAAATAGCTTTCAAATAGTTTTAAGGGACTACCTCTAACGCCATAGTGACTTAGCTTACTCAATAAAATTTTGTGATTCAATGTATCGAATGCCTTAGATAAATCTAAAAATATTCCAATTAAATAATGTTTCTTTTCTAAATACTGATATACATTAGATATGAACTGTAAAATAGCTGTTTCTGTGGAACGACCTGCCCTAAACCCATGCTGGTAGTCTGTGAGTAGATTATTGTTTAAAAAAAAATTACAAGACGGGAAGTAATAACTTTTTCAAAAACCTTGCTAAATGCTGGAAGTATTGAAATAGGTCTATAGTTTTTAATATCGGATCTACTGCCTGATTTAAGTAGTGGTACAACTTTGGCTTTTTTAAGTGCATCCGGAAATATTCCAGTTTTAACATCAGATTCACTATGTGTGTTAATGGAATGGATATATTATTAGCTGTGCGTTTCAAAACAATTGAAATATCATCAAATCCGGAGGAAGAAGTTTTAAATGCCGTAATATATTTTCAATTTCTAAGTTTGTGGCAGGAAATAAATACATAGAAAAATTGGGAGTGTTGTGTAAATAATTTTAAAATTCATTACCTACAGTTTCTGCTGCTTGCTGAATTGCTTTCAAAAAATGTTCATTAAATTTATCTGGAATGTTATAACTAATTGATCGTAGCTCAATTTCACTGTTTTACCATCTGTAGATCTACCTAATAAGTTGTTATTGACTTCCAGTGAGACTTAGGGTTGCCTTGGCTAGCTAATATTTGGTCTTGGTTATTCTTCTTCTTTGCTTCTTTTAAAAGTTATGTTATTCTATTTCTGAAAGTCCTTTTTTGCTCTCGAAAGTTAAAGGCCATTTATGTGCTAGTTTTTCAAGTCTATGTTTTCTCTAATGCTCTTCTTTAATGCTGGAGTAATGTGGACTGCGATTATTTTGTTACTAACTTTAATTGTTTTCTTAGGGAAGCAATTATCATAATTTGTTTTGAAATTGTTGTAAAATAGATTATAGGAGTTGTTAGGACATGTACAGTTTATGACATCAGACCAATCTGTGTGAGAAAGTGCAGCACTAAATGTGTCTAAAGCTTCCTGGGTGAACGTTCTTTTCGTTATGAATGTGGGAGGAGATGGAATATTATTACATTTAAATAAAGATATCACTGGAAAATGATCAGTAATATCAGTTTTGATTACATAATTTCCTACGTTGTTCTCAACACATGTGGACCAAATGTGATCTATAAGGGTGGCGGATGTGGCCGTAACTCGTGTTGGCAGGGTTGTAAATGGAAACAGGGAATAACTATACATTAAATTCATAAGGTCCTGAATGTTATCGTCATTATGTAATAAATTCATATTTAAATCTCCAAAAATAAATATTTCACTAGGATTTTTGTCTTTTGCAGTAGTTAAAATTTCATTGAGAACATTAAGAAAATTATTCACATTACCTTGAGGAGGTGTGTGTGTGTGTGTGTGTGTGTGTGTGTGTGTGTGTGTGTGTGTGTGTGTGTGTGTGTGTGTGTGTGTGTGTGTGTGTGTGTGTGTGTGTGTGTGTGTGTTAATCTGATTGGTTGTTTGTTATTTATCGAATCACGTGACCTCAAAGGATGGCCGACTCTCTCTCTCTCTCTCTCTCTCTCTCTCTCTCTCTCTCTCTCTCTCTCTCTCTCTCTCTCTCTCTCTCTCTCTCTCTCTCTCTCTCTCTCTCTCTCTCTCTCTCTCTCTCTCTCTCTCTCTCTCTCTCTCTCTCTCTCTCTCTCTCTCTCTCTCTCTCTCTCTCTCTCTCTCTCTCTCTCTCTCTCTCTCTCTCTCTCTCAAACTTCACTAACGATTTATTGGCACTCTCTCTCTCTCTCTCTCTCTCTCTCTCTCTCTCTCTCTCTCTCTCTCTCTCTCTCTCTCTCTCTCTCTCTCTCTCTCTCTCTCTCTCTCTCTCTCTCTCTCTCTCTCTCTCTCTCTCTCATCTTACCTCCAATGTAAGCCTTTTATCTTATCTCCCTCCTCTTTCTTCTTCTTCTTCTTCTTCTTCTTCTTCTTCTTCTTCTTCTTCTTCTTCTTCTTCTTCTTCTTCTCCTTTTTCTTTTTATTCCTTCTTTTCCTTTCATCTCTCTTTTCTTTTCCTCAGTTCTTTTCTTCATTACACATTCTTATCTCTTCTTCTTCGTCATCTTTCTCTTCCTCTTCTTCTTCTTCCTCTTCCTCTTCCTCTTCCTCTTCTTCTTCTTCATCTTCCTACACCCTTTCTTTCTCTAATTTCCTTTTCTATATCTTTAATCAGTATTTTTACTTTTATTAATATTTTCCTTCCTCCTCCTCCTCCTCCTCCTCCTTCCCTCATCCCTACCCCGTTATCCTGGTTTAAAGGAGAGAGAGAGAGAGAATCTTAAAGCTTATCACAACAGAGTAAGTCCCTTTGAAAACACCTTAACTGTCACCACCACAACCGTTTTCCTCCTTCTCCTCCTCCTCCTCCTCCTTCTCCTCCTCTTATCTTCTTCCTCACGAATTTGTTGTTGTTCTTGTTCTTTTTTGTTCAATTTTCGTATTTTGTTCTTTTTTCCTGTTATTTTTCTTCATTTCCATTCTTTCTTTATTTCTTTCTTTTCTTCTTTCTTGCATTTTCTTTTTTCCGTTTTTTTCTTCTAATTCTTCTGTTACCTATACCCATACCCCTCCTCCTCCTCCTCCTCCTCCTTCTTCTTCTCCTCCTCCTCCTCCTCCTCCTCCTCCTCCTCCTCCTCCTCATCCTTCAGCATCTTAAGAGGAGTTAATTCTTCAGTCTCTTTATTCCCTAATACGAGATGATCCTGAGTAAGAAAGGATCACATGACCTCGGTGGGTGGATGGGAGTCTCTCTGTCTGTCTGTCTGTATGTGTGTCTGTCTGTGTGTGTGTCTGTCTGTCTGTGTGTCTGTCTGTCTGTCTGTCTGTCTGTCTCTCTCTCTCTCTCTCTCTCTCTCTCTCTCTCTCTCTCTCTCTCTCTCTCTCTCTCTCTCTCTCTCTCTCTCTCTCTCTCTCTCTCTCTCTCTCTCTCTCTCTCTCTCTCTCTCATAAGAGAAAGAAAGAAATGTGTGAAGAGAAAAAAAGAAGAAAGAGAAAGAAAAGGAAAAGGCAGAGAGAGAGAGAGAGAGAGAGAAACTTCATTCGCCGTTGTCGTTGATGAAGTTGTCGTCGCAATCACGTCCGTAAATGTCTTATTGAACGACCACCACACACACACACACACACATGAACACATACACATTCACTCCATATTCCTCTATCTATCTATCTATCTCTATCTATCTATCTACATCTCCTCTAACCATACCTTTCCCTTCTCTTTCCCTTCTCTTCCCTCTTCCTTTTCCGATCCCTATTATTTAACCATAAAGCTACCCCTCAAAATGCCCCCCAGAACTCCTACGAAAGCCTTGTCAAATACGTGTGTGTGATTGTACGGCGAAATGTTTGCGAATATGACCCTAAATGCTTGCTGGGTGGACAAAGGTGGACATAAGAAGGGTCACACTACCGCCAGGGCCATAAAGCTATCCCTGGAAATGACCCCCAAAACTCCTACGAAAGCCTTGTCAAATATGTGTGTGTTTGGGCATCGAAGACAGAAATGCTTAACTATGAATACGGCGCTAAATGCTTGCTGGGTGGACAAAGGTGGACAAAGAAGGGTCACACTACCGCCAGGCCATAACTACCCTGGAAATGTCCCCAAAACCCCTACGAAAGCCTTGTCAAATGTGCGTGTGCTTGGGAGACAAAACATTTAAGAATAGGGCGCTAAATGGTTGCTGGGTGGACAAGGGCGAAGAGGAAAGGTTCATTGTAGGAGGAAGGGTCAAACCTACCAGACACATAAAGCTACCCTGGAAATGCCCACCACAAGTCCTACGAAAGCCTTGCCGAATACGTGTGATTTTAAGCGCCGAAATGTTTAAGAATATCCCCAAATGCTTGCAATAGGCGTAAAAGGGCGCGAGAGGAAGTCCCGCGCGATCACCATTACTCAGCTTGCTTTGCCAGTGTTTACATCGTGCTTAATCCCGCTAATAGAGACGATGCAGGACGCAGCCAGAACAGGGCTTCAATAATCGGTCCAATAAGGTTAATGCCTCGGACTCACGCACGCTCGCAAGCTTTCACGCTGCTGTTGAAGGGGAGAGTGAGTGCTCGCTTAGTACGTGGCTGGAAATGATTTTATGATGATACCGAGAGAGAGTGTGTAAGTCATTTTTAGTACAGTTCGGAAAGGAAAAGTGATCAAAGGTAGAGCTCTCTGACTTGGTTCTCCCTTCCCTTTTCCCCACCTCCCCTATCCTTGTCATTTCCCCTTCCCCTTTCTTTCTCCTCCTACTGGTGCGTATGAATGCAAACAACGTAATTATCAGACTGACTAGGAGAAACAGAGACACAGAGAGAGAGAGGCGTTGTGGGTGCAGTAAGGCAAGAAAAGTTGTAATGGGAAGAGCTCTCTCTCTCTTGATTGTCACGCAGTACAGACACGCATTCACCTCACCTCTTTCGAAAACACCTTAATTATTTTCCCAGAGAGAGAGAGTGTGAGTGGTGAGTAGGTGAGTGAGTGTGTGGTGAGTGTTTGTTGCGTTGTACAGATAGATAGATAGATAAATAGATAGATAGATAAAGAGAAGAAAGAGAGTGAAAGAGAGAGAATTGTGTTCCCTTGCCGAGGTGAACGCATTTAGAAGCCGCCATTATAACACTGCTACACACACACACACACACACACACACACACACACACACACACACACACACATACAGAGTTGCGATGTTGTGTTTACGTGTAGTGGACAGGTTCAAAGACTGTATGATGTATGTTGTTTGTTTGGTGAGATTAAAAATAGCATAAGCCAGCACGAAGCCTCTCCGCCTCCCTCCCTAGTGTAGTTACCTCGTCTCCTCCCTCCCTTTCCCTCCTTCTCTCCCTTCTATATCAACATTCTCTTTCTCCGGGGCTTCGTGGTGCAGTGGTTAGCACCTCGGCTCACAATCAGAGAGCCAGGTTCGATTCCCGGGCGGAGTGGAAAAACTTGGGCGGCTTTTCCGATACCCTACGCCCCTGTCCACCCAGCAGTGAATGGGTACCAGGTATTAATCGGGGGTTGTGTCCCGTCTCCTGGGGTCTGTTCCCTTCTCCTATAATTCCTTCCTCTCCTGTCTCTCTCCGGCATATGACCACAGATGTTGTGCCGACTACACGAAATTTCCTAAACTTCCCTTCTCTTCCTCCTTCCTTCCTTCTTTCCTTCCTTCTTATGTCAAGCGTCTCTGTTACATTATTCCCAAGGCTTTCGTAGAGGTTGTGTTTGTACTTCCATCTGTGATTTTGTGAGCCTGGTGATAGTTTGATCTGTGTTCTCAAACGTTCCGGGGCTTCTACATCTACATTTGGTAAGTCTTTCGTCGAGGTTGTGGTGGTATTTCCGTGAGGGGTTGTTTTATGAGCCTAAGGATAATTTGCCAAGACTTTCGTAGAGGTTGTGTTGGTATTTCCGTGAGGGGTTGTTTTATGAGCCTAAGGATAATTTGCCAAGACTTTCGTAGAGGTTGTGTTGGTATTTCCGTGAGGGGTTGTTTTATGTGCCAAGGGATAGTTTGACAAGACTTTCGTAAAGGTTGTGTTGGTATTTCCGTGAGGGGTTGTTTTATGTGCCAAGGGGTAGTTTGACAAGACTTTCGTAGAGGTTGTGGTGGTATTTCCGTGAGGGGTTGTTTTATGTGCCAAGGGATAGTTTGACAAGACTTTCGTAGAGGTTGTGTTGGTATTTCCGTGAGGGGTTGTTTTATGCCAAGGGATAGTTTGACAAGACTTTCGTAGAGGTTGTGGTGGTATTTCCGTGAGGGGTTGTTTTGTGCCGAGGGATAGTTTGACAAGACTTTCGTAGAGGTTGTGGTGGTATTTCCGTGAGGGGTTGTTTTATGTGCCAAGGGATAGTTTGACAAGACTTTCGTAGAGGTTGTGGTGGTATTTCCGTGAGGGGTTGTTTTATGTGCCGAGGGATAGTTTGACAAAGCTTCTGCATCATGAACGTGAAATAAAAGCATTAGAGAACCCGACTAATCTCTTGTGTGGCGCTGGGAAACGTTTGCTGTGAGAGCCGGGAGCAGCTCTCACAGCAAACGTTTCCCAGGGCCACACAAGAGAATCAGGACTTCTTTTATTCACGTTCATGATGCTACTGTCAAATACGAGCCCGAGACGCAGATATATGAACCACTTCTACGATATAATGGCTTTGTCTAACTACTTTAATTTTTCGGTTTGTAATAGTAATGCGCAAATATGAGAAGAAAGAGATGATTGGAGTGAGTGAGAGTTTGTTGCGTTGTACCGATAGATAGATAGATAGATAGACAGATAGATAGAGATAGAGAGAGAAAAAGAGAGAATGGTGTTCCCTTGCCCGAGATTTCAACGAAGACGGAAATCAGGTTACAAGCTGCCGTTGTTTTTGAGTTGGCAATAAAGAAAAAAAATAGTCGGAAGTGACGCGTGGAATACAACAAAGAAGAAAGATTTAGAAACTGCCATTGTGATTTTTAGCAATAACTGATATGACTTAGCAAAGGAGAGCTTGGAATACGGGCCAAGAGAGTAACCCTGGACAAGATGACAGTGTAATAATTATGATATCGAATACATAATTATACGGGGCGAAAAATATTGTCAGAAAGTCATTAAAGTATCCAGTATTTTCCTCTTATTTCTCTCTTTACTGTAAAATTTCCATGTCCCTTTCTTCCTTAAAGGTACATGGTGTTCTCTTCTAACTATTTCCTGCCGGCACGTTGCCGGAGGGAGAGGTGGGTGGGGAGGAGCCTTCACCTTTTCTGTCCTGTCCTACCACACGTAGATTACTAGTAGTAGCGGTAGTAAACAGACACCCTCGTCATAGACCGATAGGTCTTCTGGTGTCTGTTCTTCGTATGTATTCCTATGAAGTCTCAGCCGACCCGTGGCGCCACCTAGAGGAAGAAGTAACCTTATGTCTTTACGTCATGACCTTTAGAGAATTAACTAGCAAGGCAACGGATAGTAAAGCCACTTTCGCTCGGCCGCGCACCTTGTCCTATCGCAAAAGTTAAGTGAGTGTTCGCCGAAGTTAAGATGTCACAGGGAGTTAAGAACGTGGATATATATATATATATATATATATATATATATATATATATATATATATATATATATATATATATATATATATATATATATATATATATATATATATATATATATATATATATATATATATATATATATGAAAAAGAAACTAAGTATACGACCATTGATGTAAGTATTTATTGAGCGTGGTGGTGGTGATGATGGTGGTGGTGGTGGAGGTGGGGGAAGAAGAAGAAGAAGAAGAAGAAGAAGAAGAAGAAGAAGAAGAAGACGAAGAAGAAGAAGAAGACGAAGAAGAAAAGGGGAAAGAACAAAAGAAAAGAGAGAAAAAGAAGAACAAGAAAAGAACAAGAAGAAAAGAAAAAGACCAAGAAGAAAAGAAAAAGACCAAGAAGAAAATTAAAAAAAAAGAAAAACAAGAAGAAAAATAAAGAGGTGAGCCGTGTACCGCATCCTCGCATACCGTCGACTTCCTTCCTTTCCCTAACACGAGAGTTCGCCAATGTGGAACGCGCACTCGTTTACAAGAGGAAGAAAGAAAAGAAGAAACAAAACTAAAATACCGACAACCCGCGTAACCTTTGTACTCCGGCGATATTAAAAAAGTTGAGAGTGAGGGCGGTCGTTAAGGGCGAGACTCGGGCCGGGTGTAAGGGGAGAGTACACCCTATGAAGCACGCAGAGGTAGTTTAGAGGACAAACACTGCTCGAATTCATGCACTCCCAGCTTTGGTTATATTAGGAGAAGAGGAGGGACGGGAGGAAGCCATTCTGTACGCGTCATTCCAAATAGTACGCCTTATGAAGAGGAGAAATAAGACTTGTTTTTTAATATATCAGCCCTTTGTTTTCTCTTATATAGGGGGGGAGGGGGAACCATTCTGTACAAAGAGGGAAAAAGAAGAAAAAGAGAAAAAAGAAAAAGAAGAACAAGAACAGGCGGTGGCCGAGTGGTTAGCGCGACGGTGCCTCCTGGGATTTTTCAGTCACCGCCAAGTGGCCAAAGACTACCCACATACTGTCCTGAAGACCGCCCATCAACCCGGACTATAGAGGAACGGTCTAAGGGAAATCGAGAATGAGTTCCGGAGGGCAGCATGTGCCAAGAATAGATGGCGCCACTATAAACATTTGCCTGCGCCATGACGGGCTGGGGCCGACGACCAGAACCAACCGAGAATACCTACCGGCGCTACAGGCCAAGACGCAAAAAAAAATAGAAGACAATAACAATAATAACAACTGGAAGAAGAAGAAAACAAGAACAAGAAAAACAAAAGCAGGAAGAAGAAAAAGAAAACGAAGATCAAGAACAATAAGAAGAACAAAAACAAGAATAACAAGAACAAGAAGCAGAAGAAGATAGTGACAGCTTCCAAGACCTCAGCAAACCCGCGCTCATTAGCATCACCGAACGCAACAAAGACGGATCAAGAACGCTTTTGCTATATATAAATACCCATCCCTTTCCACGTCTTCATAAGTGCCTCATTAATCTACTAATTACTGCATTTTTACCACCAATAGCTCGTCCTTGCATCACATAATATTAATAAAGACGCCGAGACAAGAGCGCTCGTTAATTTACTCTTTCGTTAGTCTCGTTTAGCGCTTAATGAATCATACGTGCTGTGTAAGCGTTGGGAAGTTCTGGTATAACATATAGATAGATAGATAGATAGATATTTAGAAAGATTTATACATAGATAGATAGATAGATAGATAAGCGTAACCTTCCTCTAGAAAGTCTCCGTAATTCCACATCTTATATTCTTTTCTCTCTTCTCATTTCCTCTTCTTCCTCTTCCTCTTTTTCTTAATTTTTATGCACCAATTACTCCCTTCTCTTTTTTTTCTGTTGCTATTTTTTTTGTACTACGTGTGTGTGTGTGTGTGTGTTTGTGTGTGTGTGTGTGTGTGTGTGTGTGTGTGTGTGTGTGTGTGTGTGTGTGTGTGTGTGTGTGTGTGTGTGTGTGTGTGTGTGTGTGTTGACGTTTTCTCATACTATTGTCTATTAATATTACTATTCACTGTCTTCAAATAATCCTTTTGATACTATTATTTCCAGTCTCTCTATCTATATATCTATCTCTATCTATCTATCTATCTATCTATCTATAATTTTCTCTTTTGTCTCTTATCTCTCTCTGTCTTTCCCTCTTTGTACAGAATGGTTCCCCCTCCCCCCCTATATAAGAGAAAACAAAGGGCTGATATATACAAAAACAGGTCTTATTTCTCCACATAATGTCCGTACTAATTGGAATAACGCTCTGGGAATACATAAAAGCCTGCGTACTAATTGGCACGATGTGTGTGCTGGCACCACCACGAGAATAACCAAGACCCTGAAAGTC
>NC_066533.1:16372234-16392234 GCF_024679095.1 Eriocheir sinensis
CTTTCTTTCCATTTTTCCTTTCCTTTCCCTTCTTCCCCCTTTTCTTCCTTCCTTTCCTTTCCCTTCTTTTCAATGACGCTAATTTCCACTTCTTGATTTCCTTATCTCCTTTTTCTTTCTCTTTTTTGTTCTTCATTAATTTCCTTTCTTTATGCCCTTCCCTGTCTTTTTCTTCTTTTTTACACACACACACACACACACACACACACACACACCCACACACAGTCGTTAATTTTAAGAGGAGGGGAAGTCCATTAATTTATTCTCCAGTTTCTCACTTATTTACACCACTACCGCCTCCTCCGCCTCCACCTCCACCTCAACATCTTCCTCCTCCACCTCCTTCCCCCGCCCATTAAAGCCCACAGCAGTCTCAGAGGAACCATAATGTGTGGAGAAAGATAAACGGAGAGACTGGGAAGTAATGGGGTGGTGGTGGTGGTGGGGGTGATGGGGTATGGTGGTGGTGGTGGTGGTGGTGATAGTGGTGGTGTGGGTGGTGGTGATGGGGGTATGGTGGTGGTGGTGGTGGTGGTGATAGTGGTGGTGGTGGTGGTGATGGGGTATAGTGGTTATGGTGGTGGTGGTGGTGATAGGGTGGTGGTGGTGGTGATGGGGTATAGTGGTGGTGGGGGTGGTGGTGTTAGGGGTGGTTGTTGTGGTGGTGGTGGTGGTGGTGATGGGGTATAGTGGTTATGGTGGTGGTGGTGGTGATAGGGGTGGTTGTTGTGGTGGTGGTGGTGGTGGTGGTGATGGGGGTATAGTGGTTGTGGTGGTGGTGGTGGTGGTGGTGGTGGTGGTGGTGGTGGTGTGGTGGTGATGGGGTATAGTGGTTGTGGAGGTGGTGGTGATAGGGGTGGTGGTGGTGGTGATGGGGTATAGTGGTTGTGGTGGTGGTGGTGATAGGGGTGGTGGTGGTGGTGATGGGGTATAGTGGTTATGGTGGTGGTGGTGGTGATAGGGGTGGTTGTGGTGGTGGTGGTGGTGGTGATGTTGGTATTGTGGTGGTGGTGGTGGTGGTGATAGTGGTGGTGGTGATGGGGGTATAGTGGTTGTGGTGGTGGTGGTGATAGGGGTGGTGGTGGTGGTGAGGGGTATAGTGGTTGTGTTGGTGGTGGTGATAGGGGTGGTGGTGATGGGGGTATGGTGGTGGTGGTGGTGGAGGTGATGGTGGTGGTGATGGGGTATAGTGGTTGTGGTGGTGGTGGTGATAGGGGTGGTGGTGGTGGTGATGGGGTATAGTGGTTATGGTGGTGGTGGTGGTGATAGGGGTGGTTGTTGTGGTGGTGGTGGTGGTGGTGATGGGGGTATGGTGGTGGTGGTGGTGGTGGTGATAGTGGTGGTGGTGATGGGGGTATAGTGGTTGTGGTGGTGGTGGTGATAGGGGTGGTGGTGGTGGTGATGGGGTATAGTGGTTGTGGTGGTGGTGGTGGTGATAGGTGTGGTTGTGGTGGTGGTGGTGGTGGTGATGGGAGTGGTGGTGGTGGTGGTGGTGGTGTTTGGGGTGGTGGTGGTGGTGGTGTTGGGGGTTTAGTGGTTGTGGTGGTGGTGGTGATAGGGGTGGTGGTGGTGGTGATGGGGTATAGTGGTTATGGTGGTGGTGGTGGTGATAGGGGTGGTTGTGGTGGTGGTGGTGGTGGTGATGGAGGTATAGTGGTTATGGTGGTGGTGGTGGTGATAGGGGTGGTTGTGGTGGTGGTGGTGGTGGTGATGGGGTATAGTGGTTGTGGTGGTGGTGGTGGTGATAGGGGTGGTTGTGGTGGTGGTGGTGGTGGTGATGGGGTATAGTGGTGGTGGTGGTGGTGGTGGTGATAGGGGTGGTTGTGGTGGTGGTGGTGGTGGTGATGGGGTATGGTGGTGGTGGTGGTGATAGGAATTGGTTGTGGTGGTGGGGGAGGTGGTGTTGGGGTATAGGGGGTGTGGGGGGGGTGGTGGGGTTTGGGGTGGTTGTGGTGGTGGTGGTGGTGGTGATGGGGTATGGTGGTGGTGGTGGTGATAGGGGTGGTTGTGGTGGTGGTGGTGGTGATGGGGTATGGTGGTGGTGGTGGTGATAGGGGTGGTTGTGGTGGTGGTGGTGGTGGTGATGGGGTATAGTGGTTGTGGTGGTGGTGGTGGTGGTGATGGGGTATAGTGGTTGTGGTGGTGGTGGTGGTGGTGATGGGGTATAGTGGTTGTGGTGGTGGTGGTGGTGATAGGGGTGGTTGTGGTTGTTGTGGTGGTGTTGATGGGGTATATGGTGGTGGTGGTGGTGATAGGAATTGTTTGTGTTGGTGGGGGGGGTGGTGTTGGGGGTTAGTGTTGTTGGTGGTGGTGGTGGTGATAGGGGTGGTTGTTGTTGTGGTGGTGGTGGTGGTGGTGGCGGTGGTGGTGGTTGTTGTGGTGGTGGTGGTGATAGGGGTGGTTGTTGTTGTGGTGGTGGTGGTGATAGGGGTGGTTGTGGTGGTGGTGGTGGTGGTGATGGGGTATAGTGGTGGTGGTGGTGGTGATGGGGTATAGTGGTGGTGGTGGTGGTGATAGGGGTGGTTGTTGTTGTGGTGGTGGTGGTGGTGATAGGGGTGGTTGTTGTTGTGGTGGTGGTGGTGGTGGCGGTGGTGGTGGTTGTTGTGGTGGTGGTGGTGGTGGTGGCTCAGTTGGTTTGTTGATCTAACTTCTAGTCTATTGTAAAGGCCGTGAGTGGCGCAGGCGAATTTAATTTATAGTATCGCTCCCTTCCCCATTCTTAAATTTCTTGTCTTTTCTTCTTTTTCTTCCTCCTCTTCCTATACATTTTTCCTTCCTTCTTCTTCTCTTTCTTTTCCTTTGTTGTTTTTATTAACTTTCCCGTATCCTCAAACTTGTAGCCTTTCCTTCTATTTTTTTCCATCTTCCCTCTCGTCTTTTTTTCTTTCCTTCAGACACTCGACGATGGCTTGAAAGATTAACGTGTTTCGGTGGCGCATGAAGCTAGGTCCACGAACTCACGACGCCGGCACGTTAACCACTCAGCCACCGCTTCCACAAGTATAGTAATAAGATCTGGTTAGTCTTGATACTCCCTTCTTGAAAGAGTCCGTTGTAAGAGGAGGGAGAAAACGCAGACGAAGGAGGGAAGGGGAGGCAATTGAAATGAAGGAAAGTGCAAGGAAGGGAAGGGAAGGGAAGGAAAGGAATGGTAAGAAAAGGGAACAGAAGGAAACTGAAAGGAAGGGAAGGGAAGGAAAGGGAAGGGAAGGGATGGGAAGGAATAGGAAGAAAAGGGAATAGAAGGAAAGTGAAAGGAAGGGAAGGGAAGGAATGTTAAGAAGAGGGAACAGAAGGAAACTGAAAGGAAGGGAAGGGAAGGGAAGGGAAGGGAAGGGAAGGGAAGGAATAGAAAGAAAAGGGAATAGAAGGAAAGTGAAGGGAAGGGAAGGGAAGAGAAGGAATGTTAAGAAAAGGGAACAGAAGGTACTGAAAGGAAGGGAAGGAAAGGGAAGGGAAGGGAAGGGAAGGGATGGGAAGGGAAGGAATAGGAAGAAAAGGGAAGGGAAGGGAAGGGAAGGGATGGGAAGGGAAGGAATAAGAAGAAAAGGGAAGGGAAGGGAAGGGAAGGGAAGGAATAGGAAGAAATGGGAATAGAAGGAGAAATGGGAATAGAAGGAAAGTGAAAGGAAGGGAAAAGGAGGAATGGTAAGAAAAGGGAACAGAAGGTAACTGAAAGGAAGGGAAGGGAAGGGAAGGGATCATACCGCAGAAACAAAGGAAGGAAAAAAAAGGGAAGAGAAAGGAAAGTCAAGAGAAAGGAAGGGAAGGGAAGATGTGGAGGAAGGCGTAATAAGGTAGCAGGTGTGTGTGTGTGTGTGTGTGTGTGTGTGTGTGTGTGTGTGTGTGTGTGTGCGTTTCCAGGTAAGGGAAGGTAAGGAAGGCGTGAGGTAAAAAGATCCTTAATGAGGGGAAAGGTGTGTGTGTGTGTGTGTGTGTGTGTGTGTGTGTGTGAGAGAGAGAGAGAGAGAGAGAGAGAAGAAAAAGAAGAAAAAATGAAAAAGAAAACTTATACGAAAGAAAAATTAAAGAAAATTGAAAAAAAAAGAAAGAAGGAAAATTTCTGAAGGGGATGAAAAGAATGAAAAACTAGAATGATTGAAAGGAAAAGAGAAAAGAAAAATATAAGAAGAAAGAAAAGAATAAAAGGAAAAGAAGGAAAGAAGGAAAGAATGAGAAAGAGAAGACAAAATGAAAAAACGTTGAGGTAAAGAAGTGGATAATGGAAGGATGGAAGGAAGGAGAGAAGAGGAGGAGGAGAAGGAGGAGGAGGAGGAGGAGGAGGCGATGCGAGCCGGTCCACCTGTGTCCACTCACTTCTTTTTCTTCATCTTCTTCTTCTTCTTCTTCTTCTTCTTCTTCTTCTTCTTCTTCTTCTTCTTCTTCTTCTTCTTCTTCTTCATCTTCTTCTTCTTTTAAGCCTTTCTTCTTTCATTCTTCATAGTTATCATTTGTATCACTTATTATTATTATTATTATTATTATTATTATTATTATTATTATTATTATTATTATTATTATTATTATTATTATTATTATTATTATTATTATTATTATTATTGTTATTATCATTGTTATTATTATTATTGTTCTTCTTCTTATTATTATTAGTAGTAGTAGTGGTAGTAGTAGTAGTAGCAGCAGTAGTAGTAGTAGTAGTAAATCTCACAAACAAACGAATAGTTCCTATTTTAATGCGAAAAGAACTATTTAATCTTTCATAATAGTGACCCCTAAAAAACTCATCTCATCTTTCTCCCATTTTGTCTTCCCCACTTCTTTCCTCAATCGCTTATTCCTTTTCTTTTCCTCTCAACTCCCTCTCTTTTTTTTCCTTGACAGGCAAACGTTTCCAGGCACACACATCCTGCCTCCCCACACGTCTTGGTTTCTTTCCACATAAGCGTCGTCAGTATCTTCTTTCAAGGGTAGGAGAGGAGGGGGTGGCACGTCTTCGATCTTTGACACGTTGTACACACCATCATTATTAGAGCCACGCCTTGAGCCTGGATAGAGAGGAGGTCACACACGCACACACACTCAGAGACATAGACGCAAATACACACGCAAGAATTGGTATCTCTGGGAAGGCGTGTCAATCCTTGTATGTTTAGAGCCACGCCTTGAGACAGGAGAGAGGAGGTCACACACGCACACACACACAGAGACATAGACGCAAATACACACGCAAGAATTGGTATCTCTGGGAAGGCGTGTCAATCCTTGTATGTTTAGAGCCACGCCTTGAGACTGGAGAGAGGAGGTCACACACGCACACACACTCAGAGACATAGACGCAGATACACACGTAAGAATTGGTATCTCTGGGAAGGCGTGGATGGTGTTTATAATGAGTTACTGGAGCCAATCCTTGTATGTCAGTCTTTAGCTTCGATCCACAACACAAGGACGTTCCCGCAACACACACCACAGATAGAAGAAGAAAGGAGAAGAAAGAAGGATGGAAGAGGGAAAGATGGGAAGATGAATGAAAAGAGAGAGAGAGGAAAAGAAGGAACTCATCAACAGACACCACAGAAAGAGGGAGAAAGGAGAAGAAAGAAGGAGAGAGCGTAAGAAGGAGATGGAAAAGGGAGGGAAAGAGAATGGAGGGGAAGACAGGGAAAGGAGGAAGAGAGGAGAGAGAAAAGGAAAAGGGAAGGAGGAGGAGGTGAAGGAAGAGAAGAGAGAAAGGGGAAAGGAAGGGAGGGGAGAAAGAGGAGGAGAGAAAGGAGGAGGAGAGAAGAAAGGGAAAAGGAAGGGAAGGGAAAGGAAAAATGGGGAGAGAAAGGGAAGATAAAGAATGGAAGGGAGGGGAGAAGAGAGAGAAAAGAGAGGAAGGGAAGGGAGGGGAGAGGAAAAAGAGAGGAGAGAGGAAAGGAGGGACGGGAAGGGAAGGTTAGAAACATGTAGCTTTCGTGTTCCTTACGTGAAGATTGGCGCTGTGACAATGGCGCCAGACTCCCCTACCCAGCTTCTTGTATATATCGATTTCCAACCTAAAAACTCTCTCCTGGGCAACAACAGCGAGATTTATTTATAGTTAGCATTGCAATAGTTAGTTTCAGATGTGTTTTGGGGGGATAGTTAAGCGTAATAACCCAGTAAATAGGAGACTCAGTGGATACCAGTCTCATTTACAGGTCGCTCTCCTTCCTCCTCCTCCTCTCTCCTCCCTTCCCTTTCCCTCCCTTCTCTCTTTCTCCTCTCCTTCCTCTCTTCCTCCTTTCCGTGTCTTCCCTCCCTTTTCTTTCCTCTCCTTCTTTCCCTTCCTCTCCTCGCTTCCCTTTTCTCTCCCTTCTCTCTTTCTCCTCTCCTTCCTCTCTTCCTCCTTTCCGTGTCTTCCCTCCTTTTTCTTTCCTCTCCTTCTCTCCCTTCCTCTCCTTCCTCCCCCTCCTCTCTCCTCCCTTCCCTTTCCCTCCCTCTTCCCTTTCTCCTCCCTTCTCTTTCTCCTCTCCTTCCTTTTTCTCTCTCCTCTCTTCCTCCTTTCCGTGTCTTCCCTCCCTTTTCTTTCCTTTCCTTCCTCCTCCTCCTCTCCTTCCTTCTCCTCCCTTTCCTCTCTTTCTCCTCTCTGCCTTCCTCCACTCTCCCCTTCCTTTCCTCCTTTCCCTCCCATTTCTCTCTCTTTTCTCTTTCTCCTCTCTCTTTATCCTCCTCCTCCTCCTCCACTTCGTTCTTTTAAGCATCCACTATCCTCCATTTTCTTCCCTCATCTCCTCTCTTCCTCTTCCTCCTCCTCCTCCTCCTCCTCCCTCATCAGTCTTCCTCTCCCCCTCGCCTCACGACACCTGCAATGGCATCCTGTCATTCCAAGAGGCTTTTCCGTTCGTTATCTCATCTTATTTTCCTTCTTTCAACTCCTCCTCCTCCTTTTCCTTATTTTTTTCTTTTTCATTTTCTACCTCTTCTTCTTTTTCTTCTTGTTCTTGTTCGTCGTCTTCTTCTTCTTCTTCTTCCTCCTCCTTCTTTTTTCTTTTTTCTTCTTCATCATCTACTTCTTCTTCTTCTTCTTCTTCTTCCTTCTCTTCCTCCTCCACCTCATCATCCATATCTTTCCCTTTCAATTCACGTCCGTTTTTCTTCTTCCTCCTCCTCCTCCTCCTCCTCCTCCTCCTCCTCATCTACAGTTTCTCTTTTTTTTTCCTCCTCCTCCTCCTCCTCCTCCTCCTTCTTACCCATTCTCTTCCCCTCCAGCCTCCCTTTCTTCCTCCCCCTTACTTACCCACACCTTCTTTTTTCCATTCTCTTCCTCCTCCTCCTGTCGCCCTCTCCCCGTCAACACACGCGCGCCTCGGGGGACTCCAGTGTTGCGTCACCCCGTGTTGTGTTGTGTTGTGTTTTGGTCGTCAGCTGCTAATTGTGACGCGCGACCTTGTTTTCGTTTTTCTTTTCTTTTCCTTTTCTTTATTTTACTTGTTCTTCAATTTTTAGTTTTTTTTTTTTTTATACGCTGCAAGTTTTTTTTTATTTTTTATCCTCTTCACTTTTGTTATTTTTTTGTGGAAGTGATTTTTTTTTCTTTTCATTCTCTTCATTTTTTTTCTTATTTTCAAGTTTCGGTTCAATTTTTCTTTTCCTTCACTTCCTTCTCATGTATTTTCTTTTCTTTCTCTCCATTTTTCCTTTTTTATTTTCCTATTGTCACGACCATCTTTTATTTCTATTTCTATTATATATTTCTCTCTCTCTCTCTCTCTCTCTCTCTCTCTCTCTCTCTCTCTCTCTCTCTCTCTCTCTCTCTCTCTCTCTCTCTCTCTCTCTCTCTCTGTGTGTGTGTGTGTGTGTGTGTGTGTGTGTGTGTGTGTGTGTGTTACGTGTTATTCTGTCATAACACTTATACGGATGAGGAGGAGGAGGAGGAGAGAGAAGAGAAGGGGGCGAGGAAGAGGAGTGTGTGTGTGTGTGTGTGTGTGTGTGTGTGTGTGTGTGTGTGTGTGTGTGTGTGTGTGTGTGTACTGATACGGCGGAGGAGGAGTAGGAGGAGAAGGGAAAGATTAAGATGAGTGTGTGTGTGTGTGTGTGTGTGTGTGTGTGTGTGTGTGTGTGTACTTATACGGAGGAGGAGGAGGAGGAGGAGAGAAGAGAAGGGAAAGAGGAAGAGGAGTGTGTGTGTGTGTGTGTGTGTTCCTGTCACACACACAAGGTATTTATTTCCCAGGCGAGTGTGGAGACGTTGTCCTTCAGGGAAATAATGTCATACGGTTTTTTTCCTGACCTTTCTTCCCTCCCTCCTTCCCTTTTTTTTTTTTTCTTTTTCTCTCTATCCTTATTTTCATTTCGTCAGTGCTCTTTTTTTTCCTCCTTTCTTTCCTTTCCATCTTTCATCGTCTTTTCCCTTCGCCATTTTCTCCCTTCCTTTCCTTCTTCTTTTCCTTCCTTTCTTTCTCTTCTCTTTCATACTTCCTTCTTTTCGTTGCCTTCCTTCCTTCCTTCTTCCTTCCTTTCTTTCTCTCTCTCCCTCCCTTTCCATCTTCTTTTCCTTCCTTTCTTCTTCCTTCCTTTCTTTCTCTCTCTCCCTCCCTTTCCTTCTTCTTTTCCTTCCTTTCTTTCTCTTCTCATTTATACTTCCTTCTTTTCCTTGCCTTCCTTCCTTCTTCCTTTCTTCCTTTCTTTCTCTCTCTCCCTTTCCTTCTTCTTTTCCTTGCCTTCCTTCCTTCCTTCCTTCCTTCCTTTCTCTCTCTCCCTCCCTTTCCTTCTTCTTTTCCGTTCTTTCTTTCTCTTGTCATTTATACTTCCTTCTTTTCCTTGCCTTCCTTCCTTCCTTTCTTTCTCTCTCTCTCTCCCTTTCCTTCTTCCTTCCTTCCTTTCTTTCTCTCTCTCTCTCCCTTTCCTTCTTCCTTTCTTCCTTTCTTTCTCTCTCTCTATTCATATTTTTGCTCCGATGAGTCGCTAACTTTCTCCCTTTCCTTTACGACTTTCATTATCTTCCCTCCTTTCCTTCTCTCCTTACCTCTATTCCATGCCTTCCCTTTCCATTCTCTCCTCTCTTTTCTCTCTCTGTCTCTTCTCCCATCCCCTCTATCCCTCCTTCCAAGCCCTTCCTCCATTTCCATCCTTCTTTCTTTCTTTTCCATTCTTCCTCTTCCTTTCTTTCTCTTCCTCTTACACCTTTCCTTTCTACCCTTCCCATTCCTTCAATCTATCTCTTCTCCCCTCCCCTTTACTCCCAATCCTTTCCATTCTTCCCAGCCCCTTCCTGCTGAACGCTTTTCTTTTATTTTATTTCTCTTTTATTCATTTTTCTACTTCCCTTCTGCTCTCTTCCTTACTATCCTTCCTCTTCCTTCTATCTGTCTTATCTTCCCTCTCCCTCTCCTCCCTCCTTCCTTCCCTCTCGTCCCTTGTCAGGTAAATGAATTGCGTCCTACTGTATTTCCCAGGTGCTCGCTTTTCCCCTGTATACATCCCTTCCCGTGTGTGTGTGTGTGTGTGTGTGTGTGTGTGTGTGTGTGTGTGAGAGAGAGAGAGAGAGAGAGAGAGAGAGAGAGAGAGAGAGCGTGTGTAATAAGCTTTATACAACCTCCCCCCACCTCTCTCTCTCTCTCTCTCTCTCTCTCTCTCTCTCTCTCTCTGCAAGGCATTACTATTTCACTCACTCACTCTCGCTTTCATTGTGATTGACATTTGCATCTCTCTCTCTCTCTCTCTCTCTCTCTCTCTCTCTCTCTCTCTCTCTCTCTCTCTCTCTCTCTCTCTATCTCTCTATCTATATCTATATCTATATATATATATATATATATATATATATATATATATATATATATATATATATATATATATATATATATCAAAGGCCTATGATCGTAACACGTATATTATGAAGAAAAAATTATAAACTGTGGTTTGTATTCCCAGAGGCTTTCGGCTCTCACAACTCGTATATCCCAAGGCCACAAGAAAGGCTAGTCGGTTTGATTGAGTATTTTCACGTTCATGGTGCAGAAGAAGCCTTGTCAAATTACCACTAGACTCATAAACCTGCCCCCCTCCCTCTCCTAAGGTCATATTAGTAACACAACAACCTCTTCGAAAGCCTTGTCAAACTACCACTAGACTCATAAACCTGCCCCCTCCCTCTCCCAAGGACACACTAGTAACACAACAACCTCTACCAAAGTCTTGTCTAACTATTACTAGACTCATAACACTACCCAATATGAAAATACTACTAACACAACAACCTCTACCAAAATCTTGTCTGACTATCACTAGACTCATAACACTACCCAATATGGAAATTCTACTAACACAACAACCTCTACCAAAGTCTTGTCAAACTAGCACTAGGCTCATGAAACTAAACCCCCATGGAAATACTACTAACACAGCAATCTCTACCAAAACCTAATCAAACTCACTAGGCTCATAACACTACCCCCCATGGAAATACTACTAACACAACAACCTCTACGAAAGCCTTGTCAAACTAGCACTAGGCTCATAGAACTATACCCCATGGAAATGATACTAACACAACCTCTACGAAAGCCTTATCAAACTATCACTAAACTCATAAAATTACCCCCCATGGAAATACCAACATAACCTCTACGAAAGCCTTATCAAACTATCACTAAACTCATAAAACTACCCCCCATGGAAATACCAACATAACCTCTACGAAAGCCTTATCAAACTATCACTAAACTCATAAAACTACTCCCCATGGAAATACCAACACAATCTCTATATACGAAAGCCTTATCAAACTATAACTAAACTCATAACACTACCCCCCATGGAAATACCAACATAACCTCTACGAAAGCCTTATCAAACTATCACTAAACTCATAAAACTACTCCCCATGGAAATACCAACACAGTCTCTATATACGAAAGCCTTATCAAACTATCACTAAACTCATAAAACTACTCCCCATGGAAATACCAACACAATCTCTATATACGAAAGCCCTATCAAACTATCACTAGGCTCACTGTACTGTACCCATGTAAACACTACTAACACAAGAACCTCTACGAAAGCTTCATCTAATGTGTATGTGTTCTCCTTGAAATCTTAAAGAATGTAAAGCTTGGAACAACGAAACATTATAAAGCTAGTTTACTTTCTCTAACTTTTCCTTTCTTTATTTTTCATTAATTTTCCTTCTTTATCTTTTCCCCTTTCTTTAATTCCTTTCCTTTTATCTTATTATATTTCCTTTCCTTTTTCCTTTCCCTTTCTTCTCTTCTTTCCTTTCCTTCTTTCTTTCTTTTTTCTTTTCTTTTTTCTCTCTTCTTTACGTTTTTTTGTTTTATATTTGAAGGTTATGGAATCAATCGTACTGGACACACCACCACCACCACCACCACCACCACCAACAACAACAACAACCTCGGAAATCAATAAGATCACCTCGATAAATTCTCCTCCCCGATGCTATTTCTGTGCTCTCTCTCTCTCTCTCTCTCTCTCTCTCTCTCTCTCTCTCTCTCTCTCTCTCTCTCTCTCTCTCTCTCTCTCTCTCTCTCTCTCTCTCTCTCTCTCTCTCTCTCTCTCTCTCTCTCTCTGAATGTGTGTGTGTGTGTGTGTGTGTGTGTGTGTGTGTGTGTGTGTGTGTGTGTGTGTACCCCCTTGCCTAACCTGTCAACACGTATACATAGTGTTTCTTTTACTACAATATTACAAAGAAATCAATGTTATGATTATGATTACTTTCAAACCATCTACACACACACACACACACACACACACACACACGCCCAAGTTACAGAGACCTACAACATACTCTCTCCTTCACTAGTCTTGCAACTTTTACCGTAACTGATTTCGCAATTCAATATCACAAAGAAATCAATGTCACTCCTGTGGTTTCCTTAATAACGGGTACACACACACACCTTTACCAGAGCTATCAACGCCTGCATGTAATCTTTCTTCGCCTCTTTGCCCTTGAATTTTTAACCTAACCAGCCTTGTAAAATCAATATCAAAAAGACATCAACGCTATTCCTGTGGTTTCCTTAATAACAGGTACACACACACACCTTTACCAGAGCTATCAACACCTGCATGTAATCTTTCTTCTCCTCTTTGCCCTTGAATTTTTAACCTAACCAGCCTTGTAAAATCAATATCATAAAGACATCAACACTATTCCTGTGGTGTCCTTAATAACGGGTACACACACACCCCTTTACCAGAGCTATCAACACCTGCATGTAATCTTTCTTCGCCTCTTTGCCCTTGAATTTTTAACCTAACCAGCCTTGTAAAATCAATATCAAAAAGACATCAACGCTATTCCTGTGGTTTCCTTAATAACAGGTACGCTCACACACACACACACTCCACCTGGGCTACCAACGCCTACACGTAATCTTTCTTCGCCTCTTTGCCCTTGAACTTTTAACGTAATCAAGCGTAGAAATCAATGCTAGGCCACGTATCCTGACTCGCCTTGCTATTCTAACCTTTTTAAGTGTACCAAGGAGACTTCTATTTATCTATCTAGGCAACTCACACGTTAATATAGTCATTTTTTTTCTTATTATTCCTTTAACTCCAAACGTAATCAACCTTGCAACTCATTACAGCGCCTTTAACTCTCTCTGCTATTCCAATGTTCTTTTTTATGTAGTATACCAAGCACTCTCTATCTATCTAGGCTACTCATACGTTCATATACTCATTTTTTCCTTATCATAATTCTTTAACTTCTTACGTAACCAAGCTTGCAAATCACTACTATGACGCAGAGCTTTTCTTTGCAATTACAATCTTCTTTTTATCTATTCTAAGCATTTTCTTCTCTCTAGTCTACTCACGTGTTCATATAACCATCTTTTTTTGTTAGTCCTGAGGCGGTGGTTGAGTGGTATGCGAGCGGACGCAGTGTCTTGGAACAGCCGGGTTCGCGTCCCGCCCGCCGCTACAAGATGACACTGTTCAGTCATCGCCGAGTAGCCTAAGACTACCAACATGCTGTTCTGACTACCGTCTGTCAACCCGGACTCCACCGAAACTCTCTATTAAGGATCAAGTGGAGCGCCGGGGGCAGTGCGGGGCAAGCAAGAATAGCGACACTATAAAATACTTCTGAGCTGGGGCTGACTAGCAAGTTCCATTAAGAAAACCTATCCGCGCTATAGACCGAACGTAAATAAATCCATCTATCCCTTATCTCCTTCCCAGTCAAGCGTTGCGTGTACAGGAAATCATATACACAACAGAAAACTGACCCTTTTAGAACACACACAAGGCTATCACTTACCCACACGACAGACGAGAGGCCGCCAAACACACCTTATCCAATACCTCAGCAGCAACGCGTAAACTGTGACATACCTGGGGAAGAGAGAGAGAGAGAGAGAAAAAATGTTAAGAGACATTCGACTTGTGAGATATTTTATAATACTAATGGAAAATATCACTGTATAAAAGGTGTATAAAGAAAAACACATCTTGTATACTGTGACATACCTGAAGAAGAGAGAGAAAGAAGAACACACGTGAGACTTGCAAACTCTAAATGAGGTCTATATATTGAGAGATGAAAATATATAGATAAATAGATAGATATAGACAGATAGATAGAGATAAATAGAGAGAGAGAGAGAGAGAGAGAGAGAGAGAGAGAGAGAGAGAGAGAGATGTGTGGGTGTGTGTGTGTGTGTGTGTGTGTGTGTGTGTGTGTGTGTGTGTGTGTGTGTGTGTGTGTGTGTGTGTGTGTGTGTGTGTGTGTGTGTGTGTGTGTGTGTGTGTGTGTGTGTGTGTATGTGTGTGTGTGTGTGTATATATATATATATATATATATATATATATATATATATATATATATATATATATATATATATTTACACACACACGCTATCCTCTTCAATCAACCTCCTTTTATTTATAAGGCTTCTTCTTCTGAAAGTTTCTCAACCGCTGCAATATTTTTCTTAGCAACTGGATCAACTATTAAAACACTATCCTCTTCCTTCAACCTCCTTTTATTGATAAGGCTTCAGTAAATATCTCTGCCGCTGCAATATTTTTCTTAGCAACTGGAACAACTATTTAAACGCTATCCTCTTCCTTCAACCTCCTTTTATTTATTAGGCTTCTTCTTCTGTAAATTTCCCTACGGCTGCAATATTTTTCTTAGCAACGGGATCAACTATTTAAACGCTATCCTCTTCCATCAACCTCTTTTTATTTATTAGGCTTCTTCTTCTGTAAATTTCTCTGCCCCTGAAATATTTCTCTTAGAAACTGGATCAACTATTTAAACGCTATTCTCTTCCTTCAACCTCCTTTTATTTATTAGACTTCTTCTGAAAATTTCACTGCCGCTGCAACATTTTTCTTAGCAACTCAATCAACTATTTAAACGTTATTCTCTTGCTTCAACCTCCTTTTATTTACTACGCTTCTTCTGTAAATTTATCTACCGCTGCAATGTTTTTTTTAGCAACTGCATCAACTATTTACACGCTATTGTCTTCCTTCAACCTCATTTTATTTATTAGGCTTCTTCTTCTATAAATTTCTTTACCGATGCAATATTTTTCTTAGGAACTGGATCAACTATTTAAACGCTATCCTCTTTCTTAAATATCCTTTTATTTATTAGGCTTCTTCATCTGTAAATTTCTCTACCGCTGCAATATTTTTATAAGCAACTGTATCAACTATTTTACCGCTATCCTCTTCAACCTCCATTTATCTATAAGGCTTCTCCTGTAAATTTCTCTACCGCTACAAAATTTTTCTTAGAAAATGGATCAACTATATATATATATATATATATATATATATATATATATATATTTATATATATATAGATATATATATATATTTATATATAGATATATATATATGCTATCCTATACCTTTAAACTCCTTTTATTGATTAGGCTTTTTCTTCTGTAAATTTCTCTACCGCTGCAATAATTTTCTTAGCAACTTGTTCAAAAATTTAAACACTATCCTCTTCCGTCAACCTCCTTTTATTTATTAGGCTTTTTCTTCTGTAAATTTCTCTACCGCTGTAATATTTTTCTTAGCAACTGGATTAACTCTTTAAACGCTATCCTCTTGCTTCAACCTCCTTTTATTTATTAGGCTTCTTCTAATGTAAATTTCTCTACCGCTGCAATATTTTTCTTAGCAACTGTATCAACTATTTAAACGCTATCCTCTTCCTTAAACCTTCATTTATTTATTAGGCGTATCCTTCTGTAAATTTCTCTACCGCTGCAAAATTTTAATTAGAAACTGGATCGACTATATACATATATATATATATAGATATATATATATATATATATATATATATATATATATATATATATATATATATATATATTGTTGATCCAGTTTCTAAGAAAAATATTTCAGCGGTAGAGAAATTTACAGAGGAAGCCTAAAAAATAAAAGGAGGAAGAGGATAGCGTTTAGATAGTTGATCAGTTGCTAAGAAAAATATTATAGTGGTAGAGAAATTTACGGAAGAAGCCTAATAAATAAAGGGAGGTTGAAGGAATAGGATATCGTTTAGATAGTTGAACAATTCTTAAGAAAAATATTGCAGCGTTAGAGAAATTCACAGAAGAAAAAGCCTATTAAATAAAAGGAGGTTGTATATAGTTGATCATGTTCCAAAGAAAAATATTTCAGCGGTCGAGAAATTTACATAAGAAAAAGCCTAATAAATAAAAGGAGGTTGAAGGAAGACGATAGCGTATATATATATATATATATATATTATATATATAATATATATATATATATATATATATATATATATATATATATATATATATATATATATATATATATATATATATATATATATATATATATATATATATATATATATATATATATATATATATATATATATATATATATATATATATATATATATATATATATATATATATAGTTGATCCAGTTGGTGAGAAAAATATTTCAGCGGAATAGAAATTTACAGAAAAACCCTCATATATAATAGACTGAATGAAGAGGATAGCGTTTAGATAGTTGATCAGTTGGTAAGAAAAATATTGCAGAGTTAGAGTAATTTAAAGCAGGAAAAAGCCTAATACATAAAAGGAGGTTGAAAGAAGAGGATATGGTTTAGATAGTTGATTAGTTGCTGAGAAAAATATTGCAGCGTTAGAGAAATTTACAGAAGAAAAAGCCTAATAAATAAAAGGAGGTTGAAAGAATAGGATATATATATATATATATATATATATATATATATATATATATATATATATATATATATATATATATATATATATATATATATATGATCAAGTTGTTAAGAAAAATATTTCATTACAGAAGAACCTAAGAAATAAAAGTTGAAAGGAAAGAATATATATATATATATATATATATATATATATATATATATATATATATATATATATATATATATGTATATATATATATATATATATATATATATATATATATATATATATGACTTTAATTCTCCGTACGTAATGTAATCCAGTATAACGAAGATTTATTTGTTTTTTTCTTCAGTCCGGCCAAGAATTATTAACGTACTCCATACCAAAAACGTCCGATATGTTTTTTTCTTAACTGTCATTTAAGAGGAAAACACGAGTAAAGCAAAAACGAAAAGGAAAGAAATGAAAAAATACAGGAATAGTATGTACCTCCTTTTATTTATCAGGGTTCTTCTGTAAATTTCTCAACCGCTGAAATACTTTTTTTAGCAACTGGATCAACTATATACAATCTCCTCTTATTTATTAGGCTTTTTTTCTGTAGAATTTCTACGGCTGAAATATTTTCCTTAGAAAATGGATCAACTAATATATATATATATATATATATATATATATATATATATATATATATATATATATATATATATATATATATATATATATATATATATATATATATATATATATATATATTCCTTCAACCTCCTTTTATTTATTAGGCTTTTTCTTCTATAAATTTCTCTAACGCTGCAATATTTTTCTTAGCAACTGATCAACTATCTAAACGCTATTCTCTTCTTTCAACCTCCCTTTATTTCTTAGTCTTCTTCCGTAAATTTCTCTACCGCTGAAATATTTTTTCTTAGCAACTGGATCAACTACATACAACCTCCTTTTATTTATTAAGCTGTTTCTTCAATAAATTTCTCTGACGCTGTAATATTTTTCTTAACAACTCATCAAGTATCTAGACGCTCTCCTCTTCCTTCAACCTCCTTTTATTTCTAAGGCTTCCTCTGCAAATTTCTCTGTCTCAACAATATTTTTCTTAGCCACTGGATCAATTTTATATATATATATATATATATATATATATATATATATATATATATATATATATATATATATATATATATATATATATATATATATATATATATATATATATATATATATATATATATATATATATATATATATATATATATATATATATATATATATATATATATATATATATATATATATATATATATAGTTGATCCATTTTCTAAGAAAAATATTTCAGCCGTAGAAAATATACAGAATAAAAAGCCTAATAAAAAAAGGAGGTTGTATAGAGTTGATCCAGTTGCTAAGAAACATATTTCAGCGGTTGAGAAATTTACAGAAGAACCCTGATAAATAAAAGGAGGTACATACAATTTTATATTTTTTCTTTTCTTTCCTTTTCGTCTTCGTTTTACCTGTAGTTTTCCTCTTTTAACGATAGCTAAGAAAATTGAGCGGTAGAAATTTTATGAAGCCTAATAATAAATAAAGGACAGTTAAGAAAAAAACATATCGGACGGTTTTGAGTACGTTAATAATTCTTGGCCGGACTGAAGAAAAACATTGCAGCGTTAAATTTACAGAAAAAAAGCTAATAAATAAAGGAGGATTGAAAAGAGGATATCGTGTATATATATATATATATATATATATATATATATATATATATATATATATATATATATATATATATATATATATATATATATATATAGTTGATACAGTGGCTAAGAAAAATATTTCAGGGGTAGAGAAATTTACAAAGAACCCTAATAAATAAAAAGGAGGATGAAAGAAGAGGGATATATATATATAAGTATATATGTATATATATATATATATATATATATATATATATATATATATATATATATATATATATATATATTTGATCCCAGTTTCTAAAAAAAATATTTCAGCGGTAGAGAAATTCGGAAGAAGCCTAATAAATAAAGGAGGTTGAAAGAGAGATTAGTTTGAAGATAGTTGATCAGTTGCTAAGAAAAAACATTATTGCAGCGTTAGAAAATTTATAGAAGATATATATATAGGTATATATATATATGTATATATATATATATATATATATATATATATATATATATATATATATATACATATATATATATATATATATATATATATATATATATATATATATATATATATATATATATATATATATATATATATATATATATATATATATATATATATTAATATATATAATGAAAATATATTTATGTTTTATCTTATTTAACCTAGCCAAGAAATATTAACGTAAAAATACTAAAATGAAGAGTACGATAGCGTGTTTTTCTATATGTCTATATATATATATATATATATATATATATATATATATATATATATACGGAATATATATATATATAGTTTTATTTATTAGGTTTCTGTAAATTTCTACAGCTGAAATATTTTTTAGCAACTGGATCAACCATATATATATATATATATATATATATATATATATATATATATATATATATATATATATATATATATATATATATATATATATATATATATATATATATATATATATATATATATATATATATATATATATATATATATATATATATATATATATATATATATATATATATATATATATATATATATATATATATATATATGTATATATATATATATATATATATATATATATATATATATATATATATATATATATATATATATATATATATATATATATATATATAGTTGATTCAGAGGCTAAGAAAATATTCAGCTGTAGAGAAATTCACAGACTAAACTTAATAAATAAAGGGAAGTTGAAGGAAGAGGAGGACGTTTAGATAGTTGTTCAGTTGCTAAGAAAAATTTTCCAGCGTTAGAGAAATTTCTAGAAGATAAAAGCCTTATAAATTAAACGAGGTCGTATAAAGTTGATCCAGTTGATAAGGAAAAATATTTGAGCGGTAGAGAAATTTACGGAAGAAGCCTAATAAATAAAGGGAGGTTGAAAGAAGAGAATAGCGTTTAGATAGTTGATCAGTTGCTAAGAAAAATGTTGCACCGTTAGAGAAATTTACAGAAGAAAAAGCCTAATAAATAAAAGGAGGTTGAAGGAAGAGGATAGCGTATATATATATATATATATATATATATATATATATATATATATATATATATATATATATATATATATATATATATATTCAAAAAATCTGCTTTTTCATTATCTCCTTTTATTTTTTTTTTATGTAGACATTAATTTATTTTCATACTGCTTGATGTGTTTGTCTTCCGTCGCCACTTGTGTTAATTTAGAGGCCGTTACGATGATAAAAGACAATTAAGAAAAAACATATCGGACAGTTTTGATGTGGGGTACGTTAATGATTCTTGGACGGACTGGAAAAAAAAACACAAATAAATCTTCGTTATACTGGATTACATTACGTACGGTGAATTAAAGTGATGTATGTATATATATATATATATATATATATATGTATATATATATATATATATATATATATATATATATATATATATATTAATATATATATATATATATATATAAATATATATATATATATATATATATATATATATATATATATATATATATATATATATATATAGTTGATTCAGAGGCTAAGAAAAATATTTCAGCTGTAGAGAAATTTATTTAAGAAGCCTAATAAATAAAAGAAGGTTGAAGGAAGAGGATAGCGTTTAGATAGTTGATCAGTT
>NC_066533.1:16404734-16409734 GCF_024679095.1 Eriocheir sinensis
AGAAAACAAAAATTAAGAAAAAGAACAATTAGTGGAAAGGTCAATGAACTCGGGAAACAAGAGAAGAAAAGGAAGAAAAAAAAAGAAAAGAAAGAGGAAAAAAGAAAAACAAGGAGAGAGAGAGAGAGAGAGAGAGAGAGAGAGAGAGAGAGAGAGAGAGAGAGAGAGAGAGAGAGAGAGAGAGAGAGAGAGAGAGAGAGAGAGAGAGAGAGAGAGAATATGATTGAAGAAACAAAAGAAATAAAAATGAAAAGTGAAAAGGTTATGAGAGAGAGAGAGAGAGAGAGAGAGAGAGAGAGAGAGAGAGAGAGAGAGAGAGAGAGAGAGAGAGAGAGAGAGAGAGAGAGAGAGACTATATTTTACACACACACACACACACACACACACACACACACACACACACACACACACACACACACACACACACACACATAAACACACACACACACACACACACACACCATAACACACACACACACACACACACACACACACACACACACACACACACACACACACACACACACACACATTTATTTTAGCTGTGTTTTTTTTTTCATTATTATTTTCAAGTTTCATTCACTCCCACGCTCTTGTTGTCGTTGTTGTTTGTTTGTTTGTTTGTTTGTGTGTGTATGTGTGTGTGTGTGTGTGTTTTATTGTTGACAAATTAACTGGTCGCGCGCTTGTCCAAACACGGGAAAGCATTTACTTGGAAAAAAAAACACAGGACCAATATATGAGTACTCTGCGCACACACACACACACACACACACACACACACACACACACACACACACACACACAGGATATTTTGGTCATTTAATTGGTGTTTGAAATCTCTCTCTCTCTCTCTCTCTCTCTCTCTCTCTCTCTCTCTCTCTCTCTCTCTCTCTCTCTCTCTCTCTCGCTTCCCTGTGTGTTTGTTTGTTTGTCTGTTTGTCTGCATATTGGCCCAGGACAGGTAAGGCCTTAATTAGATGACTCAGGCCTGAGGTGTTGGACTCTACCTGTGATTGAGGAGAAGAAAGGGAAAGGAAGGAGAAAGGAAGGGGTGGACCCGGAGAAGGAGAAAGGGAAGGAGGTGGCGAAGAGGAATAAAGAGAAAAGGAAAGAGAGAGAGAGAGGCTGGCTGAGAAAGACTTAAATGTATTCAGAAAAAGGAAGAAAGGAGTTGAGAAGATAAGGGAAGGAGGTGGCGAAGAGGAATGAAAGGTGAAATAAAAAAGAAGGAAGAAAGAGAAAAGGGAAGGGAGAGAGACAGATTGAGAACGATTTAAATGTACTCAGAAAAAGGAAGAAAGGAGTTAAGAAAATGAAGATATACAAAAGTTAGAAGAAATAAACAAAAAAAATGAAACAGCAAAAAAGAGATAGAGAAAGACTGAGAGAGAAAGAGAAAAGGGAAGAGAGAGAAAGAAGCTGGCTGAGAAAGACTTAAATGTATTCAGAAAAAGGAAGAAAGGCGTTAAGAAAATGAAGATATACAAAAGTTAGAAGAAATAAACAAAAAAATGAAACAGCAAAAAAGAGATAAAGAAAGACTGAGAAAGAAAGAGAAAAGGGAAGAGAGAGAAAGAGACAGACTGAGAAAGATTTAAATGTACTCAGAAAAAGGAAGGAAAGGCGTTAAGAAAATGAAGATATACAAAAGTTAGAAGAAATAAACAAAAAAAATGAAACAACAAAAAAGAGATAGAGAAAGACTGAGAAAGAAAGAGAAAAGGGAAGAAAGAGAAAGAGACAGAAAGGAAGAAAGGAGTTAAGAAAATGAATGAGGTTAAAGAAAGTAAGAAAAAATAAACAAAAAAAATGAAACAGCAAAAAAGAGATAGAGAAAGACTGAGAAAGAAAGAGATAAGGGAAGAGAGAGAAAGAGACAGACTGAGAGAGATTTAAATTTACTCAGAAATGGAAGGAAAGGCGTTAAAAATATTAATAAAAGATAAAATAAGTAAGAAAAAAAAAGAGAAATAGAGAAAAAAAAGGGAGATAGAGAAAGACTGAGAAAGAAAGAGAGAAGGAGGTAAGGAGTTGATAAAGATGAATTAAAGGAAAAAAAGTTAAGAAAGAAAAAAGGATAAAGAAGACAGACAGAGATAAAAATAGATGGATTGGAAACGAACAAGGAAAAAGAAGAAGACGGAAGAGAAATTGATAAAGATTGATAAGAGAGAGAGAGAGAGAGAGAGAGAGAGAGAGAGAGAGAGAGAGAGAGAGAGAGAGAGAGAGAGAAAAATCGGCCGTTTAACTCTACGAATTGAGCCAGCCACATTTAACTCTCTCTCTCTCTCACATGAAGACACAAAGAATCGGGTAGAGTTAGGCATTGCTGTTGTTGTTGTTCTTGTTGAGAGAGAGAGAGCGAGAGAGAGAGAGAGAGAGAGAGAGAGAAAAATCGGCCGTTTAACTCTACGAATTGAGCCAGCCACATTTAACTTCCCCACTCTCTCTCTCTCTCTCTCTCTCTCTCTCTCTCTCTCTCTCTCTCTCACATGAACACACAAAGAATCGGGTAGAGTTGTAAGTATTGGTTGTTGTTGTTGTTCTTGTTGGAGAGAGAGAGAGAGAGAGAGAGAGAGAGAGAGAGAGAGAGAGAGAGAGAGAGAGAGAGAGAGAGAGAGAGAGAGAGACAGGTGTAAAGAACAGAAAAAAATAATAAATGACATGTAATTGGAGGAGCAAAACTGTAAAAAAAAATATAAAAAATAAAAAAATAACGGGAAATGATTTATAAGGTGAGAGAGAACAGGTAATCAAAGCTCACCTGACAACGACAAAGGAAGAAAAGAACAGGCAGGGATTAAAAAAAGAAGAAAAAAAAACAAGAAAAAAACAAAAAAAAGTAAGCGAGTGGTTGTTGGGTAATAAAAAGTAAGGTAAATGGAGGAAGGTAAAGGTTAAGTTAGGTAAGGAGAGTAAGGTAAAAGTAAAGAAAGGTAAGGTAAAGTAAGGTAAGGTTAAGTAAGGTAAGGTTAGGTAAGGTAATGTAAGGTTAGGTTAGGTAATGTAAGCTTAGGTTAGGTAAGGAGAGTAAGGTAAGAAGAGTAAGGTAAGGAGAGTAAGGTAGGGAGAGTAAGGTAAAGAAAGGTAAGGTAAATTAAGGTAAGGTAAGGTTTGGTAAGGTAATGTATGGTTAGGTTAGGTAAGGTTAGGTTAGGTAAGAAGAGTAAGGTAAGGAGAGTAAGGTAGGGAGAGTAAGGTAAAGAAAGGTAAGGTAAGGTAAGGTTTGGTAAGGTAAGGTAAGGTTAGATTAGGTAAGGTTAGGTTAGGTAAGAAGAGTAAGGTAAGGAGAGTAAAGTAGGGAGAGTAAGGTAAAGAAAGGTAAGGTTAAGTAAGGTAAGGTAAGGTTAGGTAAGGTAAGGTAAGGTAAGGTAAGGTTAGGTAAGGTAAGTTAGTGTATGAACCAGGTAGAAAACAACACAAGAAAGAGAAAAAAAGGGAGAGTAAGGTAAGGAGAGTAAGATAAAAGTAAGGTAAGGTTAGGTAAGGTAAGGTTAGGTAAGGTAAGGTAAGGTTAGGTAAGGTAAAGAAAGGTAAGGTAAGGTAAGGTAAGGTAAAAAACAGGCATCAGACAACACCTGAGGAGGAGGAACAAAAAGAAAACACGTGATTGATTAGCCAGGTGAGAACAGGTACACTGGGAGGGTTGATTACACCTGGGAACAGTGAACCAGGTAAGGACAGGTAACGGAAATTAATAATGAAGAAGATAATGAAGAAGATGATGAAGGAGAAAAGAAGAAAGCAAGAAAACAAGTAAGGAAGGAAGGAGAAAAGAGGACATGGAAGGAAGGAAGAAAGGAAGGAAGAGGAGAAGAAGGGAATAAGTGCAGGAAGGAAGGAAAAAAAAAAGGAACGGAGAAAGAAGGAAAGAAGGGAGGAAAAGAAAGGAGATGGAAGGAAGGAAGGAAGGAAAAAATGAGAGGAATGGAGAAGAAAAGACATGAAAGGCAGGAAGGAAGAGGAGAAAAAGGGAATGAATGAAGGAAGGAAGAAAGGAAAAAAATGAAAGGAAAGGAAGGAGATAGAAAGAAAGAAGGAAGGAAGGAAAAAATGAGAAGAAAGGGAAAAAAAGGACATGGAAGGAAGGAAGGAAGAGAAGAAGGAGGAAATGAAAGAAAGAAGGAAAAAATGAAAAAAACGAAAGGAAAATAAAGGGAGGGATAAAAAGAAAATAAAGATGAAAAAAAGGGGAGGAAGGGAAGGAAGTAAAGAAAAAACAACGTAGAGGAAGAGGAGAAAGAGGAGAAGAAAGGAACAGACAGGTAAGGTTAACAGGTGTGAAGGTTAATCAGAAAAAGAGTTCCTCCACTAGCAATTAAAAAACGGGAAATTAAAAGGTGCAGGAATATGTTAGTACCTGGAAACGCTGCATAGGTGATTAATCAATGCTGAGCTAAGTGATGGGAGGCACAATACAGGAAGAGGAAGAGGAAGAGGAAGAGGAGGAGGAAGAATGAAGAGGAAAGGAAGAAGAGGAAGAGAAATAAAGAGAAGAAGTGGGAAGGAAAAAGAGGAAAAGGGAAGGAAGAAGAGGGAGATGGAAGGAAGAAGAGGAAGAGGGAAGGAAGCAGAGGAAGAGGAGGAAGAAGAGGAGGAGGAGGAGGAGGAAGAAACAAGAGGAGAGGAAGAAGAGGAAGAGGAAAGAAGAGGAAGAGGAAAGGAAGAAGAGGAAGAGGGAATGAAGCAGAGGAAGAGGAAGAGGAGGAAGAAGAGGAGGAGGAGGAGGAAGAAACAAGAGAGGAAGAGGAAGAGGGAATGAAAAAGAGGAAAGGAGGAAGAGTAGGAGTAAGAGGAAAGATTTAGAGGAGGAGGAAAATAAAAAAAGAAGAGGAAAAAGAGAAGAAAAGAAGAGGAATAGAATAAGAAAGAAAGAAGAGGAAAGGAAGAAGAGGAAGAGGAAAGGAAGAAGAGGAAGAAGGGAGGAGGAAGAGTAAGAGGAAAGATTTAGAGAAGGAAAAGAAAAAGAGGAAAAGGAGCAGAAAGGAAGAGGAAGA
>NC_066533.1:16414734-16419734 GCF_024679095.1 Eriocheir sinensis
AATTTAAATGGAAAGAAAGGGAAGGGAAGGGAAGGGATATGAAGGGAAGGCAAAGAAAGGAAGGGAGGGAAAGGAAAAGGAAAGAATGGGAAGGAAAGGGAAGAAAAGAGAAAGGAAAAGAAAGAAAAAAAAACAAATTAAAACAGGACAGAAAAAAAACAGGAAAATAATCAAACAAAAACAAACAAAAAAACAAGAAACAAACACGAACAAAACCTAATATTTTTTTCCCATCTGTACATTTATTTATTTTTATTTTTTGTTATTTTTTTTCGAAATTGAGAAAAAAATATGTAAATGAAAACGAGAAACCAATTATTAAAGAACAAGATATACTCGTGAAATGAACCCAAAAAGAAAGAAAAAAAAGAAAAAGAAAAAGATAGCGACCGAGAGCAAGCAAACCCCTTTTTTTTCCTTTCTTTTTTTCTTCTTTTTTTATCTCGTTTTCAGGTACAAAAAAAATAATCTAAAACCATTAATAACAGACTCCTGGAAATGAGCGGCAAAAAATCTCTCTCCTTTTCTTTTTCCTTTCCTTTTTCTTCCTTTTCTCTCCTTCTTTTCTTTTTTCTCTCTTCTTTTCTTCCTTTTTCTACTTTTCCTCTTTCCTTCCCCTTCTATTCCCTTCCCTTCCTTACCCTTCCTTTCCCTTCCCTTCCCTTTCCTTTCCTTTCCTTCCCTTACCTTTCCCTCCCTTCCCTTCCCTTCCCTTCCCTTCCTATCTCAACCCATCCCATCCCATCCCATACCAATCCTTCCCTTCCCTTTTCTTCTCTTCCCATCCCTTCCCTTCCCTTCCCTTCCCTACCTTTCCCTTCCCCTTCCTTTCCGTTCCTTTCCCTTCCCTTCCCTTCCTTACCCTTCCCTATCCTTCCCCTTCCCCACTTATCATTTCTTTTCCATTCTCTCTCTCTCCGTGGCTCCCGGGTCTTAAATTAAATCTATCCAAATCTTCATGTTGTATTTTTTTGGAGTTTTTCTTTGAGCCGCGGATGAATGAGCGACGTGGTGTGTTATTCCTTTGCACGAGGACCAAATGTATCAAAGGAAAGAGAAAAGGGAAAGAAAGGACGGAAGGGAAAGGAAAAGGAAAGGATGGGAAGGAAAGGGCAGAAAAAGAGAAAGAAAGGGAAAGAAAAAAACAGATGATTGAGCAAAGAGTAGATTGGAAAAAAAAGAACGAGGTTTGAATAAGATTATGAGAGAGAAAAGTTGACTAAAAGATATTGTAAACGGGAAAGGGAAAAAAAAAAGATATTGCAAAGGAAGGGAGGAAGGAAGGAGGGCGCTGAAGAGAAAAGAAGGAAGATGATGGAGGAAAAAGTAGCTTGCAAAAAGAAAAAGGAGCAAAAAAATATATATAAAAGGGAAAAGAAGATTGTAAAAGAAAAAGAAGATTGTGAAAGATACATAAAAGAGAATAAAGCAAGAAAGATTAATGAAAAAGGCAGAAAACAGACGCCTAAAACACATAACAGAAAACAAAACAAAAATATTAAATGACGTACAATTAGAGACAGGTAAAAACACACCTGAGAGACACAGACTGAAAGAATAAAAGGAAATAAAGACGAAGAGGAAAACGAATGAAAAATATAACAACCGGAAAGTTGGAAAGATGAAACAAGCAACAATAAAATCCATCTGAGTTCAGGAATACAGAATAAGGAAGAGAAAGAATGAGAAGAAAAAAGGAAAAATGAAGCGAGGAAAAATAAAATCCATCTGAGTTCAGGAATACAGAATAAGGAAGAGGAAGAAAAAGGAGAAAAAGGAAAAATGAAGCAAGCAACATTAAAATCCATTTGAGTTCAGGAATACAGAATAAGGAAGAGAAAGAATGAGGAGAAAAAAGGAAAATGAAGCAAGGAAAAATAAAATCCATCTGAGTTCAGGAATACAGAATAAGGAAGGGAAAGAATGAGGAGAAAAAAGGAAAACAAAGCAAGCAACATTAAAATCCATCTGAGTTCAGGAATACAGAATAAGGAAGAGAAAGAAAAAGGAGGAAAAAGGAAAATGAAGCAAGCAACATTAAAATCCATTTGAGTTCAGGAATACAGAATAAGGAAGAGGAAGAATGAGGAGAAAAAAGGAAAACAAAGCAAGCAACATTAAAATCCATCTGCGTTCAGGAATACAGAATAAGGAAGAGAAAGAATGAGAAGAAAAAAGGAAAAATGAAGCGAGGAAAAATAAAATCCATCTGAGTTCAGGAATACAGAATAAGGAAGAGAAAGAATGAGAAGAAAAAAGGAAAAATGAAGCGAGGAAAAATAAAATCCACCTGAGTTCAGGAATACAGAATAAGGAAGAGAAAGAATGAGAAGAAAAAAGGAAAAATGAAGCGAGGAAAAATAAAATCCACCTGAGTTCAGGAATACAGAATAAGGAAGAGAAAGAATGAGAAGAAAAAAGGAAAAATGAAGCGAGGAAAAATAAAATCCATCTGAGTTCAGGAATACAGAATAAGGAAGAGAAAGAATGAGGAGAAAAAAGGAAAAATGAAGCAAGCAACATTAAAATCCATCTGGGTTCAGGAATACAGAATAAGGAAGAGGAAGAATAAGAAGAAAAAAGGAAAACAAAGCAAGCAACAATAAAATCCATCTGAGTTCAGGAATACAGAATAAGGAAGGGAAAGAATGAGGAGAAAAAAGGAAAACAAAGCAAGCAACAATAAAATCCATCTGAGTTCAGGAATACAGAATAAGGAAGAGGAAGAAAAAGAAGAAAAAATAAAAGGAAAATACACAATAAAACCCAATCAAGAAACAGGTATAAATTTGAGAACACGGAGATAGACATACGACAGAGAATTAAGGGGATAAAGAAAGACAATTGGAATACAGATAGATAAAGAAAAACAGACAGAGAGGGACACAGACAGAAGGGTTAACCGTCCACCATAACCTTGGCGCTGTAGTGAGAGGTAATTCATTTTGGACTTAGAGACATTTAACGGGAAACATAGAGATAGACATACAACAGAGAATTAAGGGGAGACAAAGAAAGACAATTGGAATTTTTTTTATAACAAAGGAGACAGCTCAAGGGCACAAAAAAAGGAAACAATAATAAAAAAAGCCCGCTAATAAAAAAGAGGCCCGCTAAATTAAAAAAATAAAACCATTTACATATAGATAAAGAAAAAGAGACAGAGAGGGACACAGACAGAAGGGTTAACCGTCCACCATTACCTTGGCGCTGTAGTGAGAGGTAATTCATTTTGGACTTAGAAGCATTTAACGGGAAACAGAGATAGACATACGACAGAGAATTAAAGGGAGATAAAGAAAGACAATTGGAATACAGATAGATAAAGAAAAACAGACAGAGAGGGACACAGACAGAAGGGTTAACCGTCCACCATTACCTTGGCGCTGTAGTGAGAGGTAATTCATTTTGGACTAAGAAGCATTTAACGGGAAACAGAGATAGACATACGACAGAGAATTAAGGGAGACAAAGAAAGACAATTGGATTTTTTTTTTACAACAAAGGAGACAGCTCAAGGGCACAAAAAAAGGAAACAATAATAAAAAAAAGCCCGCTAATAATAAAAAGCCCGCTAAATTAAAAAAATAAAGCCATATACATATAGATAAAGAAACAGACAGAGAGGGACACAGACAGAAGGGTTAACCGTCCACCATAACCTTGGCGCTGTAGTGAGAGGTAATTCATTTTGGCCTTAGAAGCATTTAACGGGAAACAGAGATAGACATACGACAGGGAATTAAAGGGATATAAAGAAAGACAATTGGAATGCAGATAGATAAAGAAAAACAGACAGAGAAGGACACAGACAGAAGGGTTATCCGTCCACCATAACCTTGGCGCTGTAGTGAGAGGTAATTCATTTTGGACTTGGAAACATTTAACGGGAAACAGAGATAGACATACGACAGAGAATTAAAGGGAGATAAAGAAAGACAACTGGAATACAGATAAATAAAGAAAAACAGACAGAGAGGGACACAGACAGAAGGGTTAACCGTCCACCATAACCTTGGCGCTGTAGTGAGAGGTAATTCATTTTGGACTTGGAAACATTTAACGGGAAACAGAGATAGACATACAACAGAGAATTAAAGGGAGATAAAGAAAGACAATTGGAATGCAGATAGATAAAGAAAAACAGACAGAGAGGGACACAGACAGAAGGGTTAACCGTCCACCATAACCTTGGCGCTGTAGTGAGAGGTAATTCATTTTGGACTTGGAAACATTTAACGGGAAACTGTCCTAGAATTGGAGTCATGAGAACGAGACTGACAGGTAAGCCAACACAGGTAATCACGCGTTTAGCCTTCACTGTGTTTACCTTCTGATTAGGGTGTTAGCAGGGAGTGAGAGTGTGTGTGTGTGAGTGTGTGAAAGTAAGAGTGAATGAGTGAGAGTGAGTAAATGGGAGAGAGTGAGTGAGAGAGTGAGAGACAGAGACAGAGAGAGAGAGAGAGAGAGAGAGAGAGAGAGAGAGAGAGAGAGAGAGAGAGAGAGAGAGAGAGAGAGAGAGAGAGAGAGAGAGAGAGATCTTTGTCCAGTGATGCATAGATAGAATGAAGCAGAGAGAATAATTAAAGAAAGAAAGAGAATGAAAGAAATAGAGAGAGAGAGAGAGAGAGAGAGAGAGAGAGAGAGAGAGAGAGAGAGAGAGAGAGAGAGAGAGAGAGAGAGAGAGAGAGAGAGAGAGAGAGAGAGAGAGAGAGAGAGAGACATGATAACAACCGTAACAAAGATGAAGATTAGAAAGACGAAAAAAAGATGAAAAAGGAAAATGAGGAAAATGAAAGATATTGGAGAAGATGATGAAGCCGAAAATGACATAGGAGATAACAATGGTGAAAGTGAAGGCGAGAACAATGAAGAAGATGATGAAGATGAATAAAGAAGATGAAAAGAGAGAGAAAAAAGATGAAGATAATGCAGATATTTATAATGAAGATGACGGAGAGGATGAAGGTGAAAGTAAACAAGAAAATAATGACGAAGAT
>NC_066533.1:16424734-16427234 GCF_024679095.1 Eriocheir sinensis
AAACACAGGTGAGGGCAGCGCCGCACTACAACAAACGGCGGCTGAGCACACAGGTAAAATTAATTAGACCATTCGATGCTAAACAGTTTGGGTGAGGGGCGAATTCATCACGCCCATACAAACAAACTCACACACACACACACACACACACACACACACACACACACACACACACACGGACAGACAGGTAAATTAACACACACACACACACACGGACAGACAGGTAAATTAACACACACACACACACACACACACACACACACACACACACACACACATGGCCCAAACACAAATAAACAGACACAGAGATAGACAGTCAAACAGATAGATAGACAGACAGACAGACAGGCAAATTAACACACACACACACACACACACACACACACACACACACACAAATTTAATAGCCAGACACACACACATTATTACACACACAAAGAAACACACACACACACAAACACACACACACACACAAATTTAATAGCCAGACACACACACATTACCACACACACACACACACACACACACACACACACACACTCGGCTTGATCTGAACTGGCATTGCTTAGTTTGTGTTGAATTTGGTTTGGTTTAGCTTGAGTACCTGAAAACGATAAAAAAAAAACAAAGAAAGAAAGAAAAAGGGAAAAAAAGAAAGAAAAGAAAAGGTGATTTGCTTGCTCTCTGTTGCTCTTTTTTTCTTTTTTTTTTTTTTTGGTTCAGTTCACGAGTATATTCTGTTCTTCAATAATTGGTTTCTGGTTTTCATTAACATTTTTTTTTCTATTTCGCGAAGATTCGAAAAAAGTACAAAAGAAAAAAAGTTACGAAAAATAAACAAGGAAATAAATGTTTTGTCTTCGGTTGGGTTGATTTGCTATGCCTTGTTTTGCTTTGTCTTGATTTGGTTGTCTTGGTTTGGTTTGTCTTGATTTGGTTTGTCTTGATTTGGTTTGTTTCGGTTTGTCTTGATTTGGTTTGTCTTGTTTTGCTTTGTCTTGTTTTGGTTTGTCTTGTTTCGGTTTGTCTTGATTTGGTTTGTCTTGATTTGATTGTCTTGATTTGGTTTGTCTTGATTTGGTTTGTTTCGGTTTGTCTTGATATGGTTTGTCTTGTTTTGCTTTGTCTTGTTTTGCTTTGTCTTGTTTTGGTTTGTCTTGATTTGGTTTGTCTTGTTTTGCTTTGTCTTGTTTTGGTTTGTCTTGTTTTGGTTTGTCTTGATTTGGTTTGTCTTGTTTTGCTTTGTCTTGTTTTGGTTTGTCTTGTTTTGGTTTGTCTTGATTTGGTTTGTCTTGTTTTGGTTTGTCTTGATTCGGGCTGTCTTGATTTACTTTGTCTTGAATTGCTATGCCTTGTTTTGCTTTATTTTGACTTGTTTTGCCTTGTTTTGATTTGTCTTGATTTGCTTTGTCTTGAATTGCTATGCCTTGTTTTACTTTGTCTTGATATGGTGTGTCTTGATTTGTTTTTGAATTTGCTCTGATTTGCCTTGTTTTAGTTTGTCTTGTTTTGGTTTGTCTTGAATCGGTTTGACATTTGCTTTATTCTGATTCACTCTCCCTCCCTCCTTCCCTTTTCCTGCCCCAATCTTCCCTTGCCTTCGTTTCTTATTTCAAGGTTTATTCTCCATTAATTACCGCGCTGTTTGTCGAGTCCCCTGTTGTCTGTTTTAATATGTTTGCTCGGGGACACAACTCGGTCACATCTGTTTACCGGGGGGACGGGGGGACGGGGTAAACAGGGGGGAAGGGACAAACACAGCAGTAAACAAACAAACAAACAAGGATGAATAATTGAAGGTGGAGGGAAGGAAATAATGAGAGAGCGGATGGAGGTTTTTGGGGAATCCTCTCTGATCACGAGACACGGGAAGCCATTTTTGTTTACTCGGAAGAAAGAAAGTAAACAGGGCGAAGTAAAGACACGAATAAACAATCAAAGAATAATTATACTAAAGAATAAAATAATAAAAGTTGAATTATTAAAAAGGGCATTACTCGGTCATAATTGTTTGCATAGAGGATATAGGTAAACAGAAGGATGCAAACACACAGACAAACAATAAACAAAGAAAAAATAAATAAGTAAACAAGATTAGAGACAGGACAATGTTACCAGATAAAAAAAACAATATCGTCATACCAGGAAGCAAAAGAGAGCAAAGAGGTTAAAGATTCATGAAAAATGCAACGACGTAGAACAAAAAAAAAAAAAAAAGAAAGAACAAAACAATTCACAGTGTCGGTTCGCATCCTAACAAAAGAACAAATTGAGAAAGACAAGGAAAAAATATATACCCTGGTTTTTTTTCTCTCTCTCTCTAGGCTCATAAAACAACAACAACAACAACAACAACATCCTCTACGAAAGCCTTGTCAGACTATCACCAGGCTCATAACACTACCCATGGCAATATTAACACAACAACCTCTACGAAAGCCATGTCAAACTATCACCAGGCTCATAACACTACCCATGGACATACTAAGATAACCTCTAC
>NC_066533.1:16432234-16442234 GCF_024679095.1 Eriocheir sinensis
ACGCCCTCTCACATAACCATATATACCATTTTTTTTTAGCTACACACGCCTTCCCACGCCTGTAGTAACACTCCCACGCCCTTAATAATTTTCCCACGCCTAAACTTACCTTACCTTAACTTACCTTACCTATCCCTCCCTCCCTCCCTCCCTTCCTGCTTTGCTTACCTATTTCCCTTTACCTAAATACCTTCCTACCTTCCTATCCTCTCTTCCCTAACACTCCCACGCCTATTGCCTCTTCCTTCCACGCCTGACCTTACCCTACCTTAACTTACCTTACCTATCCCTCCCTCCCTTCCTCCCTTCCAACTCGGCTTAGCTATTTCCCTTTACCTAAATACCTTCCTACCTTCCTATACTCCCTTCCCACGCCCCTTGCCTCTTCCTACCACGCCTGACCTTACCCTACCTTAACTTACCTTACCTATACCTCCCTCCCTCCCTTCCTACCTAAATACCTTCCTACCTTCCTATCCTCTCTTCCCTAACACTCCCACGCCCTTTGCTTTTCCTTCCACGCCTGACCTTACCCTACCTTAACTTACCTTACCTATCCCTCCCTTCCTCCCTTCCAACTCGGCTTAGCTATTTCCCTTTACCTAAATACCTTCCTACCTTCCTATACTCCCTTCCCTTACACTCCCACGCCCTGATTCACTTTCCCACGCCCCTTGCCTCTTCCTACCACGCCTGAACTTACCACACCTTAACTTACCTATCCATCCCTCCCTCCCTCCCTTCCTACCTAAATACCTCTCTACCTTCTGATCCTCCCTTCCCTTCCATTACCTTCCGCGACTCTCAACCCCTTCTGTCAACTTCTCTTCAATCCCTCAAACCTCATCTTCTTCTCCTCATCCTCGTCAATTCCCCCTTCCCCTCCCCTCCCCCGCCTCAACCTCACGACCCCATTGAGGGAGCGGCGCCCCCCAAATTGGTATACACGCCCCCCTTCCAAGGCTATTAAAAGATAACGATGGGAAGGGAAGGGAAGGGGAGGGAAGGGGAGGGAAGGGGAGATATGATGGACAACGATGGGGTACAATGATACAAAAGATGATGAAGAGGGGGAAGAAGAGGAGGAGGAGGAGGAGGAGGAGGAAAATATGAAGAAAAGAGTATGGGAATGTTGTTTAGAAAGAGAAAATGAAGAGGAGTAGGAGGAGGAGGAGGAGGAGGAGGAAGAGGAAGAGGAGGAGGAGGAGGAGGAGTTAATAAAAGAGGAAATATGAATGGAGGGGAATGAGAGAGAGAGAGAGAGAGAGAGAGAGAGAGAGAGAGAGAGAGAGAGAGAGAGAGAGAGAGAGAGAGAGAGAGAGAGAGAGAGAGAGAACAAAATACTAAAATGAAAACGAGGGAACAGAAGGGAAGAAGAATATGGAGTTTTGAAAGGGAAAAAAAGGAAGAAGAAAAAAATGGAATAGAAGGGAAAGAGAGAGAGAGAGAGAGAGAGAGAGAGAGAGAGAGAGAGAGAGAGAGAGAGAGAGAGAGAGAGAGAGAGAGAGAGAATTTAAGAGAAACCAAACATAGTAAAAGTTAAGGAAAGGGGAAGAAAGGAAAAAGGGGATAAAGAGGAGACATAAGAAGGGATGACCATGGAGTTTTGAAAGGGAAAAAAAAAAAGAAGGAAAATAATGGAATAGAAGGGAAAAAGAGAGAGAGAGAATTTAAGAGAAACCAAAGAGAGGAAAAGTTAAAGAAGGGGAGGAAAGGAAGAAGGAAACAAACAGGAAACATAAGGTAAATAACAACATAATTAGAGAGAGGCAAAGGAAAGGAAAGAGAAAAATAACGAAGGAAGGAATAACAGAGAATGAGGAAGAGGAGGAGGAGGAGGAGGGGATGAAAGGGTAAGGAAGGGAGGAAGGAGAGAGGAAGAGAAAACAACCATAATATATATATACCAAAGAAAAGGAAGAATGAGAAATAAAGGAGAAAAGAAAAAGGAGTAGGAGGAGAGGGGAATAAAGATGAACGAAAGGGGAGATAAGGAAAGAGAAGAGAGAATCACCAAAACACAAACAAGGAGAGGAAAAGAAAGAAGGGAGAGAAAGAGGAAGAATGAGAAATAATGGAGAAGAAAAAGTGGAACAGGAGAAAGGGGGAATTAAAAGAGAAACGAAAGGGGAGATAAGGAAAGAAAAGAGAGAATTACCGAAACACAAACAAGGAGAGGAAAGGAAAGAAGGGAGAGAAAGAGGAGGAATGAGAAATAATGAAGAAGAAAAAGAGGAACAGAAGGAGAGCGAATCACCAAAACATAAACAAGGAGAGAAAAGGAACAAAGAGAACAAAGGAGAGGAAGAGGAGGAGGGAGGATAAAAGAGTAAGAGAGGAAAGAGGGAAAATAATCGTAATATATAAACCAAAGGAGAGGAAAGGGAAAACAAAGAGGAAGAGGAAAAAGAAAGAAAGAAGGGGAAGGAGGAGGAATAAGGAAGAAGAGGAAGAGGAGAAAAAATAATCATAATATATAAACCAAAGAGGAAAGGGAAAATTAAAGAGGAGGAAGAGAAAAAATGAAAGAAAGGAGGAGGAGGAGGAGGAGGAGGAGGAGGAGAAAGCAACCACAACATACAATAAACGGGGAGATAAAAGGAAGAAGGAGGAGGAGGAGGAAGAGAAAGAAGAGGAGGAGAAAGGTGGGCGGGGGTTCGAAGGTCATCACAATATATAATAAAGGTCATAATCCTGTTTCCCGGCAGCGGCTTACCTGTAATCAGCCATCGACAGGTAAGGGGATGTTGATGAGACTGGACCCACCTGTGCTGCCCCCCCCCCCCCACCTCTCTCTCTCTGTCTGTCTGTCTATCTATCTATCTATTTATCTAGGTATCTTTTTCTTCTGTTTTATTTTGTTTCATTTTATTTATTTTTTTTTTCTTAGTTTTTTTCACTCCTTTTTTTCTCCTTTTTTATTTCATTTCTTTGTCCTTTTTTAATCTTTTCCTCTTTTCTTTTTTCTATTCTTGTTTCTTTCCTCTTCTCTTCTCTCTCTCTCTCTCTCTCTCTCTTAGTTAAATCAGGTTGGACGATTCCGTAGATTTTCGCCACACACACACACACACACACACACACACACACACACACACACACACACACACACACACACACACACACACACACACACACACTGATAAACTTTATATATTAAGTTACATGTAAATGGAGTCGTTTATAAACATTCAAAAAAAACAAACACACACACACACACACACACACACACACACACACACACACACACACACACACACACACACACACACACTGATACACGATATATATTAAGTTACATGTAAATAGAGTAGTTTTTAAACCCTCCAAATAAACAGACACACACACGCGTACACACACACACACACACACACACACACACACACACACACACACACACACATAAACACACACACCTACTAACACACACACATACATACATATTTCTAACACACACACACACACACACACACAGAAACACAGAAACACACACACAACCACATACACAGAAACACACACCTACAAACACACACACATACACACTTCTAACACACACACACACACACACACACACAGCATAACCACCAGCTCGGGATAATGAGAATAAATATGCATTAAATAAAAAAATAAAAAAATACTCACTCGCTTTCCATTTGATTATTACATTCAAATCTTTTCCAAATTGGGTTTTTTTTTTCAATATATAATTTGGGAATGAAAAAAAAATAAAAGTGAATAAAAATTTGTCCATTGCTTTTAATTATGGCTTTTTTTTCCTTTGTTCTCTCTCTCTCTCTCTCTCTCTCTCTCTCTCTCTCTCTCTCTCTCTCTCATTATTATTATTATTACTTTTTTTGTTTGTTGTTTTTGTTGTTGATAAAGTTAAGTAAGTTTGCGAGAAATAAAAGTTAATAGTAGTAGTAGTAGTAGTAGTAGTAGTGGTAGTAGTAGTAGTAGCTGCACTCCAACCACCACCACCACCACCACCACTACTACTACTACTACTACTACTACTACTACTACTACTACTATTACTACTACTACTACTACTACTACCACAACCACCACCACCATCACCAACACTAATACATATAGATAGACCTACTCTTTTTTTTCACCTGGGGGGCGCGCGTAAAACCTATAGGCCTACCTTTTACAACCCGTCCCTTTAAATGCAGCGTGCAATGAACGGGCGCTTCAGGTAATAAAACCCTAAAAAAAAACACCAGAAAAAAACACCACCAAAAAAACACCGCCTATCATGAGTGCTCGCCCGTTTTAATAAGCAAACAAAAGACTTTATCGACGAATGATCTGCCAGTGTGTGTGTGTGTGTGTGTGTGTGTGTGTGTGTGTGTGTGTGTGTGTGTGTGTGTGTGTGTGTGTGTGTGTGTTTTCGGGAAAGTTATGAAAAAATATTTTGAATGGCGTGATTGTTTTTGTGTTTATGAAAGGAGTGAGTGGTGTTTGTGTAGCAGTAGTAGTAGTAGTAGTAGTAGTAGTAGTAGTAGTGGTAACATTATTATTATTATTACCATCATTATTATTATCATCATTATCATTATAATTACCGAAGCCGCTGCCCCGAAATCATTCCTCTGGCTGCCGGAAAAGTCGCGGGAAATAGTGACTCTAATTCCGTGTGACGAGCCGCCGCCGCCGCCGCCGCCGCCGTAATATATTCCCGCTGATCCGGATCGGTGCTAAAAACATGCGGCCTTATCACGGCCATCACGGCCGCCATTATCATGATGCTGTTATCATCATCACTGCCCCATCACTACCATCATCGCCGCCTCTCATTGCCTAATGAATCTAAACTTTTTCTATTGATACTGATTAATATTATTATTATTGTTATTTTTACTACTTTTATTATTACTACCAACACCAAGCCGGCGGCTGAGTGGACAGCGTGCGGGCGCGGCGTCCCGCCCAACGCCACAAGGCCACCCACATGCTGTGCTAAAGACCGCCTGTCAACCCGGGCTACATTCTCTCTAAAAGAGGATCAAAGATGAGCTCCGGGGGGCAGTGTGAGCCAGGCAAGATGGCCTCACTATAAACATTTGCCTGCTCCAAAACGTGCTGGGGCCGACTATTATTATTATAATTTTTATTATTATTATTATTATTACTATTGCTATAATTATTATTTTACTACTATCATCAGAGCGAAAAAGAGAAAGCACACAAACACACACACACACACACACACACACACACACACACTCACTGGCCCATAAATCATTAACTTTAAGCCCACTCATCATAAGGGCGATAAAGCCAAACCAATAATAAATGATAGAAAAACAATAATACCGTCAACAATAAAGACAATAACATTAACATAATTCCCCCGCGCCTATAAATCCAGGTAAATATTGACAAGACGTGCCCGGCGAGCCGCGAGGGGACGGTAATGACGGAGGGAGGCTGACGGACGAGGCGGGAAGGCGGCACGGAGAGACAGATATGAGGGAGGGGAGGAGAGAAGGGTGATGAAGGAGGAGGAAACGAGACAGAGATAGAAAAGAGAAAGGTAAGGTAGGGTATGGTAGGCAGGTAGTTAGGTAAGAGGGGATAGGTAAGGTTAGGTTAGGTAAGGTAAGGTTGGGTAAGGTTAAGTTAGGTAAGGTTGGGTAAAGTTAGATTAGGTAAGGTTCGGTAAAGTTAGGTTAGGTAAGGTTGGGTATGGTTAGGTTAGGTAAGGTTGGGTAAGGTTAGGTTAGGTAAGGTTGGGTAAGGTTGGTTAGGTTAGGTTAGGTTAGGTAAGGTTGGGTATGGTTGGTTAGGTTAGGTTAGTTTAGGTTAGGTTAGGTTGGGTAAGGTTGGTTACGTTAGGTTAGGTTAGATAAGAGGGTATAGGTCACGTAAGGTAAGGTAGGTTGGTAGGTAAGGTAAGGTAAGATAAGGTAAGGTAAGGTAGCAAGATAGGTATGAAGGTAACAACAAATAAAGGAAAAAAAACACCAATAGATTAAATAAACACACACACACACACATACACACACACACACACACACACACACACACACACACACACACACGTACATACACAGAGAAACTTAAACACCAGGAGAAACACGAGAACCAGACGAATGGCCATGAAAGCGAGGATGGAGGAGGAGGAAGTGAAATGAAGGGAAAGATAAAATGGGAGAGGGGAGCGAAAGGGGAGGAAGAGAAGAGCATGATAATAAACAGGAACAATATGTAAGCTAAGTAAGAGAGGCGTAAAGAGGGAGAGGAGGAGGAGGAAGAGGAGGAGGAGGAGAAGAGATGAATTGGATGGATGATAAAATACAGGAAGAAGAGGAGAGAGGGATGAGGAGGAATGAGAGAAGATACATTAAATTAAGAGAAGGGAAGAGAGAGAGAGAGAGAGAGAGAGAGAGAGAGAGAGAGAGAGAGAGAGAGAGAGAGAGAGAGAGAGAGAGAGAGAGAACAAAGGGAAAAAAAGGAAAAATACGAAAGAGAGGAGAGGATGAGGAGGAATGAGAGAAGATACATTAAATTAAGAGAAGGGAAGACGAGAGAGAGAGAGAGAGAGAGAGAGAGAGAGAGAGAGAGAGAGAGAGAGAGAGAGAGAGTAGAAGTAAGATAAAATAAGGAAAAGAGGAGAAAAGAAAAATGTATGAATGAAAATATTGAAGAAGGAAAGTAAGGAGGAAGAAGAAGGGGAAATAAGAAAAGAAGGAAGGAAATTAAAGTAAAAAAAGAAGACAAATAGGAAGAAAATAATTAATAGAAGAAAATGAGATAAAAAAAACGAGGAATGAAAACGATAAGAAAAAAAAATCAAAACAAAACGAAAACAAGAAAAAGAAAACGAAGAATGAAAGCGAGATAAGGAAAAAAAATGAAAACAAAGATAAAAACAAAAAGAAAACAAGAAAAAGAAAACGAAGAATGAAAGCGAGATAAGAAAAAAAATGAAAACAAAGATAAAAACAAAAAGAAAACAAGGAAGAAAACAAGAAAACGAAAACGAAACAAAACAAAAATTAAAACAAATAAAAACAGAACAAGAAAATGAAGAAAAATGAAGACAAAGAAAACAATAATGAATAAATAAATAAATAAATAAATAAATAAATAAAAATAAGAAAAGAAAGTGAATGCCAAAAAGGGACCACACACACACACACACACACACACACACACACACACACACACACACACACACACACACACACACTATCTTTTTCTTCCCTTCCTTCTTTATCTATTATATATTCTCTGTCTCTCTCTTTCGTTTCTTTATTATCTCTCTCTCTCTCTCTCTCTCTCTCTCTCTCTCTCTCTCTCTCTCTCTCTCTCTCTCTCTCTCTCACACACACACACACACACACACACACACACACACACACACACACACATACAGAAAGAGTTGGTGCGTGAAGATGAAATTCTGGCCCCTTAATTACAGGTGATCCAGCTAACTACATTAACACCTGATTTGCATAAACAATCCAGACGGGCCCCCTCACACCTGTGCCTCTGTAGGGGGGGCGGGGTAGCAGGTGACAGCGATGAACTAAATTATTGAAGGGGTGGAATTATGAAGAGTAGGGAGAGGGGGAAGGGAGAAGGGAAGGGAGGGAAAGGGGGTTGTGGGGGGGGCGTGGGGGGGGGAAGGGGAAGTATGTAGGTAAGTATATATAGATAGACAGATGAATTAGATTGATAGATAAACAGATAGATATATAGATAGACATAGATTGATAGATAGAAAGATAGACAGGTAGGTAAGGTTAGGTAAAGGGAGAGGATAGGTAAGGTAAGGTGGGGTAAGGTAATGTTAGGTAAGGGAGGGAGAGATAAGTAGATAGAACGAGAGAGAGAGGGGTAGATGTTAGGTAAGGTAAGGTAAGGTAAGGCAAGGTTAGGTAAGAACAGGTAAGTAGATAGATATATAGAGAGAAGGGAGGGAGGTAGATATTAGGCAAGACAAGGTAAGATTAGGTAAGGTAAACTTAGGGAAGGATAGGTTAGGTAAGAAAGGTAAGTAACGGGAGGGAAAGGTAAGGGAAGGATAGGTTAGATTAGGTAAGGTAGATACGTAAAAAAAATTATACCAGAAAAACAAAACTTGTAAATATAAGAAAGAAAAATAAATAAAAAAAAACTAAATACATTTTTTATAAAGGATGAAAAAAAGAAGAAGGAAAGGATAGGTAAGGCTGGGTTAGGTAGGTAAGGGAGGGGAAGGTAAGGGAGGGCAAGGGATAGGTTAGTTACGGTCCGGCATTCAGACATCAGTATTACATTCTCTCTTAGGTAGGTTAGGTAAGGTTAGACAAGGATAGGTAAGGCAAGGTAGTTAAGGAAAGGTTAGGCAAGGGTAGGTAGGTGAAGGGAGGGAAAGGTAAGGGAGGCAAGGATAGGTTAGGTAAGGATAGGTAAGGTAGATAAGGCAGGGAATGTAAGGGAGGGAAGGATAGATTAAGTTAAGTTAGGTAAGGCAAGGTTAGCCAAGAATAGGTTAGGTAAGGATAGGTTAGGTAGGTAAGGGAGGGAAGGATAGGTTAAGTTAGGTAAGGCAAGGTAAGGTTAGGCAAGAATAGGTTAGGTAAGGATAGGTTAGGTAGGTAAGGCAAGGTAAGGTTAGGCAAGAATAGGTTAGGTAGGAATAGGTATGATAGGTGGAGGGAGGAGAGGTGAGTTACGACCCGGTATTCAGAAATCATTATATCGCGTTTTCTCCTTAAAATGTTGAGCGCGGGACGAGTCTGAATCCAGTAACATTTCATCATAATTGCCGGAACAAATATATGCTCTCTCTCTCTCTCTCTCAGACACACACACACATTTCTTTTCCAACTAAAATATGGTGGATGTGTGTGTGTGTGTGTGTGTGTGTGTGTGTGTGTGTGTGTGTGTGTGTGTGTGTGTGTGTGTGTGTGTGTGTGTGAATTACTTTTTTTTTTAAATCCACCTTTTCCCGACATCTCTCTCTCTCTCTCCCACCTTCTCTCTCTCTCTCTCTCTCTACGATAAAAAGAGTTAATGAACCGCATCGACATTTCGCTGAGTTGTGAATTCCACTTTCGCTTTTGCTAATGTAGAGAGAGAGAGAGAGAGAGAGAGAGAGAGAGAGAGAGAGAGAGAGAGAGAGAGAGAGAGAGAGAGAGAGAGAGAGAGAGAGAGAGAGAGAGAGAGAGAGAGAGAGAGAGAGAGATATACAGACAGACACACTAACAGCAAAATCGACACTCGTAAAAAAAAATGTAAAATGCGCGAAATTAAGAATGAAAGAAAAATTATATCAGAAAAAAATCATAACCTTGTAAATATTTATGAATGAAAAACAAAACAAAACAAAATAGATATGTTTTTTTTTTATATAGCAAATAATTAATAACTAGAAAAATAAATATATAGAAAGATGTGAGAGAAAGAAAGGAAGGAATTAAACTTGTAAAATAAATATGAATGAAAAAAATTAAAAACAAAAATATATGGATGTTTTTTTTTAAAGGAAAAGAAAGGAATAAAGAAAGAAGAAAGAAAGAAAAGGGATAAAAAGGGAATGAAAAAGGAAGAAAAAAGAAAAAAGAAAGAAAAGGGATAAAGAAAAATGAATTAAAGCAAAGAAAGAAAGAAAGAAAGAAGGAAAAGGAATGAAAAAAGGAATTAAAACTAAGAAAGAAAGAAAAAAAGAAAGAAGGAAAGAAAAGGAATGAAGAAAAAGGAATCAAACCTAAGAAAGAAAGAAAGAAAGAAAAAAGAGAAATGGGATAAAGAAAAAAGGAATTAAGACAAAGAAAGAAAGAAAAAAGAGAAATAGGATAAAGGAAAAAGGAATTAAGACAAAGAAAGAAAGAAAAAAGAGAAATAGGATAAAGGAAAAAGGAATTAAGACAAAGAAAGAAAGAAAAAAGAGAAATAGGATAAAGAAAAAAGGAATTAAGACAAAGAAAGAAAGAAAAAAGAGAAATAGGATAAAGAAAAAAGGAATTAAGAAAAAGAAAGAAAGAAAGAAAGAAAGAAAGAAAAA
>NC_066533.1:16464734-16474734 GCF_024679095.1 Eriocheir sinensis
TCAAGACAAGTTCCAATATTTGTGTTTTCATTTATATGCAAACCTATTTCAGCTCTTCTCTCTCTCTCTCTTTCTTTTCCTTTCCTTTAATTTCCTTCTTTCCTTTCCTTTCTTTCCTTTCCTTCCTTCCTCTTCCTTCCTTCTTTCCTCTTCCTTCCCTTCCTTCCTTCCCCTTCCCTTCCTTCCTTCCTCCCTTCCCTTCTCTTCCTTCCTTCCTCTTCCTTCCTTCCCTTCCTTCCCTTCTCTTCTCTCTCTTCCCTTCCTTCCTTCCTTCCCTTCTCTTCCTTCTTCTTCTCTTCTCTTCCTTCCTTCCCTTCTCTTCTCTTCTCTTCCTTCCTTCTCTTCTTCCTTCTTCTCTTCCTTCCTTCCCTTCTTCTTCTTCCTTCTCTTCTTCTTCTTCCTTCCCTTCTCTTCTTCTCTTCTCTTCTCTTCTCTTCTCTTCCCTTCTCTTCTCTTCTCTTCTCTTCTCTTCCCTTCCCTTCCCTTCTCTTCTCTTCTCTTCTCTTCTCTTCCCTTCCCTTCCCTTCTCTTCTTTTAATTCAATTCACTACATTTCTTTTTATTTCTGTTTTATTATATTAGTCTCTCTCTCTCTCTCTCTCTCTCTCTCTCTCTCTCTCTCTCTCTCTCTCTCTCTCACACACACCTGTCTCCCTCCATTCCCACACATGTCCTTCCCTTCATTCCACACCTCACACCTCGCCCACTTCATTACCATACCTGTTTCCTGCCGCGCACACACACACACACACACACACACACACACACACACACACACACACTACATCTTCGCTTCATTCCTTTCCATTTCTCTTTCCTTTCCTTTCTAATTCACTTTCCTTCCTTTCCTTTCCTTTCCTTTCCTTTCCTTCCTATCTACTCGCTTTCTCCTCTTCCTTCTTTTCTCTTCTCTTCTCTTCTCTTCCCTTTCCTTGCCTTCCCTTCCTTTTCTTTCCCTTGCCTTCTCTTCCCTTCCTTTGTTTTCCTCTCCTTTCTTTTCCCTTCCCTTCCACTCCTTTACCTTCCCTTCCTTTCCCTTCCCTTCTCTTCCCTTCCCTTCCCTTTCCTTTCCTTCCCTTCCCTTCCTTTCATTCCCTTCTCTTCCCTTCCTTTCCTTCCCTTCCCTTCCCTTTCAAAACACACACACACACACACACACACACACACACACACACACACACACACACACACACACACACACACACACCTTCCCTCCCTTCCTTCCCTAACGGCTCCCTATATATTCTTACCTTTTTTTCCCTTACCTTAATTAACACTTTCCTTTTCTCTCTCTCTCTCTCTCTCTCTCTCTCTGACCCTACCTGAGAAACACCTGACCCTCTTCTTTTTCTTCTTCCTCCTCCTCCTCCTCCTCCTCCTCCTCCTCCTCCTCCTCCTCCAGTGCTTAATTACCTGTTTTTTACCTGTTGTGTCTTACCTGTGTTTGTTTGTTTGTTTGTTTGTTTGTTTACCTAAAGGAGGACAATTTGTGTTCTTTGTTTTTCTTATTTATTGTTATTGTTATTGTTATTATTATTGTTGTTTTTTTCTCTTCTTCCTCTTCTTCCTCTTCTTCTTCTTCTTTTTCTTTCTTCCTTATTGTCTTTTTTTCTGTTTATTTATTTGTTTGTCTTTTCTTTATTTTCCTTTTTTGCCATTTATTTTTTTTCCTTTTGCCATTTATTCTTTTTTTCTCTCTTTCTCTCCTCTTCCTCTTCCTCCTCTTCTTCTTCTCTTCTTTTATTTATTCCTTTTCGTCTTACTTCCTCTTCCTTCTCTTTCTCTTTCACTCTCCTCTTCTTCTTCTTCTTCTTCTTCTTCTTCTTCTTCTTCCTCTTCCTCTTTTTCTCTTCAACGTCTAACTTAATCTTCCCGTCTCTTTGTCTTTCACTCTCTTCTTCTTCTTCCTCTTCTTCTTCTTCTTCTTCTTCTTCTTCTTCTTCTTCTTTTCCTCTTCCTCCTCTCTTTTTCTCTCCTACGTCTAACTTCATCTTCCCGTCTCTTTCTATTTCACTCTCTTCTTCTTCTTCTTCTTCTTCTTCTTCTTCTTCTTCTTCTTCTTCTTCTTCTTCCTCCTCCTCTTTGTCTCCCTTCCTTTATCTTCCTTATTCTGGTTCATCATTTTTTCACCTATATCATCCCTCTCCTCTCTATCACCTCCTCCTCCTCCTCCTCCTCCTCCTCCTCCTCCTCCTCCCTTCCTCTCCCTTTATGGCTCATGTGTTTCCTCCACGCCAGTAAAGCATTGCAAGGGATGGCAATTTTCGACCTCCCTCCCTCTTTATTTATCCTATTTATTCCCTTATTCACTCCTTTATCACGGTCTCCCCCTCTTCCTTCATTCGTTAATAATTTTTGGGTGATTTATTGATTTTTTTCTCTTTTTTTGTATGTTATTTTGTTATCTCGTCTATTTTCTTTTTCCTTTTTTATTCTTTTTTTCATTCATTCTTTTATCATGGTCTCCCCCTCTTCCTTCATTCGTTAGTTACTTTTGGGTGATTTATTGATTTTTTTCTCTTTTTTTGTATGTTATTTTGTTATCTCGTCTATTTTCTTTATTTTCCTTTTTTATTCTTTTTTTCATTCATTCTTTTATCATGGTCTCCCCTTCTTCCTTCATTCGTTAATAATTTTTGGGTGATTTATTGATTTTTTTCTTTTTTTTGTATGTTATTTTGTTATCTCGTCTATTTTCTTTATTTTCCTTTTTTATTCTTTTTTTATCCATTCCTTTATCATGGTCTACCCTTCTTCCTTCATTCGTTAGTTACCTCTCTGTCTTCATTTACTCAGTTATTCCTTGTGATTCATTTGTTTTTGTGTAAATGAATACACACACACACACACACACACACACACACACTCTCTCTCTCTCTCTCTAATCTACTTATGTTTTTTTATGTATAATTCGAGTATTGCAGAAATGTTTATAACGACTAAGACTTGTATTATTTGGTATTGAATTATTTTTTATTTGTATTTATTTTATTTTATTTTCCTATATTTTCTCATGTGCCTTTTCCTTTGTTTATTTCTTTTCTTCGTTTTCTTTTCCTTTTGTTATTTATTTTCTCTTATTTATTTTGTTTTCCTTTCGTTTCTTCAATTTTTTCTTTTCCTGTTTCTTTTCTTTCTTTTCTTTTTTGTTCTTTTCATTTCTTTTCCTTGATTTTCTTTTTGTTTCTTCTTTCTTTCTTCTCTTTTCCTTTCAGTCTTTTCCTTTGCTTATTCTTTAATTTTCTTCTTTTCCTGTTTTTTTTTTCTTTTTTGTTCTCTTCATTTCTTTTCATGTCTTTTCCTTGATTTTCTTTTTTTCTTCTTTCTTTCTCCTCTTTTCCTCTCAGTCTTTTCCTTTGCTTATTATTCAATTTTCTTTTTTCTCTTTTGCTCTTCCTTTCCTTTCCTTTCCTCTCGTTTCTACTCTTTTCTTTCTTCTCCTTTTTTATCAATCACAAAAAACAAGCAAAAAATAAAAAAATCAATCATTTCATTTTCATTTTCTCACTTATATTTCTTCCATTATTCACACAAAAAAAAAAACGAAGAAAAATCTAATCATTCCTTTTTTATTTTCTTCCTGATAAAAAAACGAGAAAAAAACACAAAATTCCCTGATCACGGTGTTTTCATCCTCTCTATTTCGGTTCTAAGCTTCCATCATTAATCTGCTTTCACCGGTAATATGTTTTTTTTTTCTTTTTCATCACATTTCTCTATTATTTTATTTTCTGTCATCTTTTCTATTATTTTCACTAATCAACTTTTCTCATTCACCTTCTTCTTTTAATAACTTCCTTTCTTTTTTCTTTTTTGTTCTATTTTTCTTGCGTTTCTCTATTTCTTTTTATTTTCTTATTTGTATCTTCTTCCATGTAATTATTATCCTTTATCTTCCATTCACGAGTATGTTTTTTCTTTCTTCTTCCTTTTTTTTATTTTCTTTACCTCTTCCATCTTTTTTCTTTTGTGTTTTCTTCCTCTCTTCTCTCTTTTCTTCTTTTTATCATGTATCTGTTTCCTCTTCATTGTCATTCCTATTCCTTCTTTGTTTTTTCTTCTTTTCTCTTTTTCTTTCTTTTTTATTATTTCCTATATCTGCTTCTTCTTCTTCCTCTTCTTCTTCTTCCATGTCATCTTTATCTTTCATCTCCTTCCATTTTTTTATTACATTTTATTCATGTCTTTATTTATTTTTTTAAGTCCATTCCCTCAATCATTCTTATTTTCCTCCTTTCTTCCTTTCTTCCATGTCAAATTCTTCTCCTTCATCTCCTTCCAATTATCATTATTTTTTTCCTCATCTCTTAACACACACACACACACACACACGCACACACACACGCACACACACACAAACACAGGTGACTAATTTACAGGTATCTCAGGTGTATATATTTAGTTCTCTCTCTCTCTTTCTCTCTCTTTCTCTCCTTTCCTCCGCCTTCTCTCCTCTCCTCCCCTTTATCCATTATTCCTCCGCTCCTCTTCTTTATCGTTCTGTCCTCTTAACCGCCACTCATAAAGGAAGGATAGTGATTCAATTGTCTTTTTTGTTTTATTTTATTTTTGGGGTGTTTTTCTTTATTGTTTTCTTTTAATATTTGTTTTTATCATATTTTCTTTTCTTCACGTTTTTTCTTTCTTTCTTTATTTTTTTATTTCCTTTGTTTCTCTTTATTACATTTTTATCTTCTTTCCTTCTCTTCACATGTTATTTTCTTTTTTTTTCTTTGTTTTTATCTTATTTTCTTTGTTTCTCTTTTTAACACTTTTATCCTCTGTCTTTCTCTTCCTTCCTTCCTTCCTTCCTTCCTCCCTTCCTTCCTCTCTTTCTTCCTTTCCTTCCCTTTCCTTCCCTTCCCTCCCCTTCCCTTCCCTTCCCTTCCCTTCCCTTCCCTTCCTTTCCTTTCTTTTCCTTTCCTTTCTTTTCCATTCCTATCCTTTCCTTCCCGTTCCATCCTTTCCTTCCCTTCCTTTCTCTTCCTTAATTCCTTCATTCCTTCTTTTAATCTCTCCCTTTCTTCTCACCTTCTTGGGTACGGATAAACTCCTCCTCCTCCTCCTCCTCCTCCTCCTCCTCCTCCTCCATCTTTCCTCCTTAACGTATTTGCAACAGAAAGAAAGGAAGAAAAAAAAAGAAAAAAAGAAAGAAAGAAAATGAGAAAGAAAGAAAGAAATATTCGCTTTTCTTTGATCTTTCTTCTCTGCACTTACATGAGAGAGAGAGAGAGAGAGAGAGAGAGAGAGAGAGAGAGAGAGAGAGAGAGAGAGAGAGAGAGAGAGAGAGAGAGAGAGAGAGAGAGAGAGAGAGAGAAAGGAACAAAGGAATAAAAAGAAATGATGTAAGAAGAACCACCTCCTCCTCCTCCTCCTCCTCCTCCTCCTCCTCCTCCTCCTCCTCCTCTTCTTCCTTTCTTCTCGGTCATGGAGGAAATAAGAGGTATGGAGGGAAGAGGTAAGTTAGGTAATTATTTGAGGGTCTTAAGATTGCGGAGGAGGAGGAGGAGGAGGAGGAGGAGGAGGAGGAGGAGGAGGAGGAGGAGGAGGAGAAGAAGGAAGGAAGGAAGAAAGGAGAAGAAAAAGACATAGATAAAAAGAAGAAATGGGAGAAAAGGAAGGGAAGGGAAGGGAAGGGAAGGGAAGGGAGAGGGAAGGGAAGGGAAGGGAAGGGAAGAGAAGGAAAGGGAAGAGAAGAGAAGGAAAGGAGGGAAGGGAAGGGAAGGGAACGAAAAAAATAGTACACACATAAACAAACAAACAAACAAACACACACACAAACACACAAACACACACACAAACACCCCTACAAATACACAAACAAACAAAAATACACAAACAATCTCTCTCTTACTAACACTTTCCTATCCAAACCCCTATATCAACCTATCCTAATCCTCTCTTCCCTCTCCCTCAGGTGTCTTGGATTCGCCACAGAGACACGCATATCCTGACGGTGGGGTCCTTCACCTACACGAGCGACGAGAGGTTCTCCGCGCTACACCGGGAGGGCACGAACGAGTGGACTCTACAGATTAGACACCCGGCCGTGAGGGACTCCGGCTTATACGAGTGTCAGGTCTCCACGAAGCCAACAAGAGGGTACCTTATAAGCCTGGCCGTAGTGGGTGAGTATGGGTGAAGGGGGAAGGGGAGGAGGTGAAGGGGTGAGGGGATGGGGGTTGCGGGGATGGGAGTGAGGGGAGAGAAGGGAGTCAGAGAGGGGGTGAGATGGGGGTGTTCGGGAAAAGAGAGAGAGAGAGAGAGAGAGAGAGAGAGAGAGAGAGAGAGAGAGAGAGAGAGAGAGAGAGAGAGAGAGAATGGGGAGAGATGAAAGGGGGGAGGAAAGGAGGGAAAGGGGTGAGGGAGAGGAAGGAAGGAAGGAAGGGGAGGGGGAGGAGGAGGAGGAGGAGGAGGAGGAGGTGGAGGCGGTGGCGGTGGTTGGTGTGTAAACTTACGGATAATTTTCACTCATCAAGAGAGATACGTGAGAGAAATAGAGGAGGAGGAGGAGGAGGAGGAGGAGGAAGAGGAGGAGGAGGAGGAGGAGGAGGAGGAGGAGGAGAAGGAAAAAGCAAGAAGGTAAACAATCAAACCGAAGAGGACGACAAGAAGACGAAGAAGAAAAGGAGAACGTGATAAAGAAGAAGAGGAGGAGGAGGAGGAGGAGGAGGAGGAGGAGGAGGAGGAGGAGGAGGAGGAAAAAGCAAGAAGGTAAACAATCAAAGCGAAGAGGAAGACAAGAAGAGGAAGAAGAAAAGGAGAACGTGATAAAGAAGAAGAGGAGGAGGAGGAGGAGGAGGAGAGGAAGAGATAACAACAACAATAACAACAACAATAACAACAACAACTAACAACAGCCATAACCCAACTCCAAACACACACACACACACACACACACACACACACACACACACACACACACACGTTCTCATTATAACTCGGAACAATGGAAACGAAGAGGATAATGATGAGAAGGAAGATGATGATTATAAAGAGAAGAAAGAAAGGAGGAGGAGGAGGAAGAAGAAGAGGAGGAGGAGGAGGAGGAGGATTAAGAAGGAATAGAAAGAGGATAGAATAAATAATAAGAAGAAAAGTTAATGATGCAAGTTGACAAGCTTATTATCAGACTTAATGGAGGAAAAATTCTTAATATAAAACCTCGACCCAGATTACCAAGAAAAAATAAATGAGAAGAAAATAAATAACCGAAGAAAATAAGTTGATGAAGAAAATTGAGAAGACAGCAAATGAAAAAAGAAAACAAAGAATAACGAACGAATGTAAATAGGAAAAGAAAATAACCTGATGAAGAAAATATTGAGAGGAAAACAAATGAAAAACAAAACAAAAAACAAAGCAAATAAGAAGAAAAAGAAAATAAACAAAGAAAACAGATTAAAAAGAGAAAATAAATTGGAGAAAACAAATATAAAAAACAAAACAAAAAACAAAGCAAATAAGAAGAAAAAGAAAATAAACAAAGAAAACAGATTAAAAAGAGAAAATAAATTGATGGAGAAAACAAATATAAAAAACAAAACAAAAAACAAAACAAATAAGAAGAAAAAGAAAATAAACAAAGAAAACAGATTAAAAAGAGAAAATAAATTGATGGAGAAAACAAATATAAAAAACAAAACAAAAAAAATAGAAGAGAAAACAAGAGAATGATAAAGAAATGACAAAGAAAACAAAACAGGTAATAAGAAAACAAATAAGACAACAGATGGAAAAAAGAAAATAAACTGATGAAGAAAATAAAGAAAACTAAAACAAAACAAAATAAGAGAGATTCGATGACAAAAATGAAGAAAAAAATACACAAAGGAATGTAAACTAAAAAAAATAAGAAAAACTAATAGAGAAAAAATAAAAGAAGAAAAATTAAAAAAAAAAGAAAAATTTAAAGAAAACAAAAAAACAAGAACAAAATAATTATAAACCAAAAAAGACACATAACTAAAAAAAGTATACTTGAACGAAATAAACACATACATACATACATACATACATACATACACACATACATAGATACATACATACATACACACATACATACACACATACATAAGAACTTGTACACATTACCTTAACAAGCGGTGATAGTCAATTAAGGAAACTCACCTGAAAAGAATAGAAAATCACATTAATAAACAATAATAATAATAATAATAATAATAATAATAATAATAATAATAATAATAATAATAATAATAATAATAATAATAATCGACAAGCCGAGGAAGGGAGAGCTTGTGATATGGGGGTAAGGGAATGGCCGAGGAAGGGAGAGCTTGTGATATGGGTGAAGGGAGAGCTTGTGATATGGGTGAAGGGAGAGCTTGTGATATGGGTGAAGGAGAGCTTGTGATATGGAAGCAAGGGAATGGCTGAGGGAGGAGAGCCAGATATGGGTGAAGGAGAGCTTGTGATATGGGTGAAGGGAGAGCTTGTGATATGGGGGGTAAGGGAAATGGCTGAGGAAGGGAGAGCTTGTGATATAAGAAGGAGAGCTGTGGATATGGAGGTAAGGAATGGCTGAGAAGGAGAGCTTGTGATATGGGTGAAGGAGAGCTTGTGACATGGGTGAAGGGAATGGCCGAGGAAGGGAGAGCTTGTGATATGGGTGAAGGGAATGGCCGAGGAAGGGAGAGCTTGTGATATGGGTGAAGGGAGAGCTTGTGATATGGAAGTAAGGGAATGGCCGAGGAAGGGAGAGCTTGTGATATGGGTGAAGGGAATGGCCGAGGAAGGGAGAGCTTGTGATATGGGTGAAGGGAATGGCCGAGGAAGGGAGAGCTTGTGATATGGGTGAAGGGAGAGCTTGTGATATGGTAGTAAGGAAATTGCCGAGGAATGGAGAGCTGGTGATATGGAAGTAAGGAAATGGCCGAGGAATGGAGAGCTTGTGATATGGGTGAAGGGAGAGCTTGTGATATGGAGGTAAGGGAATGGCCGAGGAAGGGAGAGCTTGTGATATGGGTGAAGGGAGAGCTTGTGATATGGGTGGAGAGCTTGTGACATGGGTGAAGGGAATGGCCGAGGGAGGGAGAGCTTGTGATATGGGTGAAGGGAGTGGCCGAGGAAGGGAGAGCTTGTGATATGGGTGAAGGGGGTGGCCGGGGAGTGCCTGCCTGTAATAAGGGAGATGGCGTTCCAGCTTTCAGAAATATGTTTTTTACAGACCGTTCAGTATCTATGCAAATTTGATGCGAACCCTTTCCAAACTGATTGCATCTTTTATTAGCATTATTTATACATATTTTTTTTTTTTTTTGCGTTTTTCATTTTTATTTTCATTGCCATTTTATAGGAAGCAGGTTTTTCTTTTTCCTTTTTTTCAGGGTTTTGTTTTGTTGTTGTTGTTTTCTTTCATTTTTCCTTAATTTTCCTTTATCATGTCTTTCAAAGGTTTTTCAATGTTTTTTTTCTTTTTTTCATATATTTTCATTTTTAAAAGAACTATAGATTTCACTTTCCCTTCCCTTCCCTTCCTTTCCCTTCCCTTCTCTTGCCTACCCTTCACTTCCTTTCCCATCTCTTACTCTCCCATCCAATCCAATCCCATCCCTTCCCTTCCCTTCCCTTCCTTTTCCTTACCTTACCCTATCCTTCCCTTCCTTTCCCATCTCTTACTTTCCCATCCAGTCCAATCCCATCCCTTCCCTTCCCTTCCCTTCCCTTCCCTTACCCTACCCTTCCCTTCCTTTCCCATCTCTTACTCTCCCAGCCAATCCAATCCCATCCCTTCCCTTCCCTTCCCTTACCCTACCCTTCCCTTCCTTTCCCATCTCTTACTCTCCCAGCCAATCCAATCCCATCCCTTCCCTTCCCTTCCTTTCCCTTCCCTTACCCTACCCTTCCCTTCCTTTCCCATCCCTTACTCTCCCAGCCAATCCAATCTCATCCCTTCCCTTCCCTTCCCTTCCCTTCCCTTACCTCACCTTACCTTCCCTTCCCATCCCATCCCTTCCCTTCCCTTTCCTTCCCTTAC
>NC_066533.1:16482234-16487234 GCF_024679095.1 Eriocheir sinensis
CTACGAGGGGAGTGGGTCACCTAGACACGCCCAGCAGCCCAAGGTTCGAGCCCCGCTGTTACCCCGTTTCTGTGAGAGGTAACGCCGCAGCTGCTGTCTCATCACGGCTCTCATAATCCTGCTGGTGCTGTGCGTGTGCTGTGTGTGTGCTGTGTGTGTATTCCCAGCGCGTGGAGGCGGCGAGGTGAAGTGAAGATGGTGGCGATAGTGGTGGTGGTGGTGGTTTGATTTGCTGTGTTGTGGGGAACAGTTGTGGTGAAGGTGGTATTGGTGATTATTATACACTGGTGCCAGCGGTGGGATAGCCTGGCGCGCCTAGACTGGTGAAGGCGGGGATGTGAAGTGAAGTGGCGGTTTGATTTGCTGTGTTGTGGGGAATCGTTGTGGTGGTGAAGGTGGTGGTGGTGGTGATTACAATACACTGGTGGCAGCGGTGGGATAGACCCGTGAGCCTCGACTGGTGCAGAAACTGGTGGAAGCGGTGGTGATTGTGGTGGTGGTGGTGGTGGTTTGCTATGCCGTGTTGTAGGTTGTGGTGGTGGTTGTAGTGATTACAATACACTGGTGCCAGCGGTGGGATACACTGGTGAGCCTCGACTAGTGAAGAAACTGATGGAAGCGGTGGTGGTGGTTTCATATGCTGTGTTGTAGGTTGTGGTGGTGGTGGTGGTTGTAGTGATTGCAATAAACTGGTGCCAGCGGTGGGATAGACCAGTGAGCCTCGACAGGTGCAGATAGACAGGTGGAAGCGGTAGTGATAGACCCGTGAACCTAAAGTGGCCATATGACACTGGCTTGAGCGGTTAGTGGTGAGGAGGAACTGGAGGGTGAGGTTGGTGGGAGTATATTGGTGAAAGCGATGGTGATGGAACGGTGAGGCTTAAATGGTGAGGTCATAAAGGTGGTGCCGGTGGGACTGAGCGGTCGGGATAGTGGTTGAGGTAAAGTGGTGGGGATTTACTGGCGAAACAAGTCGAGGAATAATGGAGCGGATATGGAGCGGCGTTACAAGGGCGGCAGTGGTCGAGGTGGTGGAGGTGAAAGCGTTAGGGTACAGGTGTGACGCTGCAGGGAAAGAGGACACGATGGGTAAAAAGGCTTCTAGGGATGTGTCGCCGGTGAACATGGAAAGGCAGAGGTGCAGCGGTAGTGGGCGAGGTGGAATGCAAATACAGGGTTACAATGCCAGCAGAAAAGATAGAGAGAGAGAAATACACTGGTGCAAGAGGTGGAATGACTTTGAAGGCCGAGGAGGAATACACTGGTGCCAGGAGTGGGATTACATTGGTGGCAGAGAATAAATACACTGGTGGCAGGACTTGGATTCCATAGGCGGTGGAAGAAGTAAAATGGTGCAAGCGGTGGAATTACATAGTTGAGAGAGGAAGCAGTACAATGGTGGAAGAAGTGCAATTACTTTGGTGGTATAGGAGGAATACACTGGTGTCAGGAGTGGGATTACATTGGTGGAAGAGAAGAAATATACTGGTGGCAGGACTTGGATTCCATAGGTGGTGGAGGAGGAAGCAAAATGGTGCCAGCGGTGGAATTACATAGGTGGGAGAGGAGGAAGTACGCAGGTGAAAGGAGTGAAATTACTTTGGTGGTATAGGAGGAATACGCTGGTGGCAGGACTTGGATTCCATAGGCGGTGGAGGAAGTAAAATGGTGCAAGCGGTGGAATTACATTGATGATAGAGGAGGCAGTACAATGGTGGAAGGAGTGCAATTACTTTGGTGGTATAGGAGGAATACACTGGTGGCAGCCGTGGGATTACATCGGCGGCAGCGGACCGAATATACGGGTGATCGCGCTGGGATACTTATGCGGGGTTACAGTGGAGGCGGCGGCGGCGGCGGCGGTGCTGGTGGAGACGGTGGAGGAGGTGGTAGCGGCCGTGGTGGTGGTGGGATACGCGTGTCTGTGCGGAATCAATGTAATCTTGCGGGAGGGAAAACGCGTCTACGATGAGATTTGCAACAGCCTCGCCTCCGCCTGGGCTGCATTTTACCTCCCCCTTGTGTGCGTGTGTGTCTGAGTGTGTGTGTGTGTGTGTGTGTGTGTGTGTGTGTGTGTGTGTGTGTCGGTCCGTAGCCCACCTGAGCGCACCGGGCCACAAAGACAGCCAGGTAAATGAGATAAAGAAATGAAAGGGAAGGTGGAGGGAGAAAATTAATGGGAAAAAACAGACACAATGCGGGAATTGGGAGATAGAACGCACAGGGTAATTGAAAAGAAAATTGAATGAGGGCTTAAAAATATAATATAAAAGAACAAGGAAGGGAGAGGACGGAGGGAGGGCGAGAGGAGAAGGAAGATAACTATAAATAGCGAGTTGTTTTTATATCCGTTAGGGAAGGAGGAAGAGGAAGGAAACGATAATAAAAGAGATAAAGACAACCTGGAATGGGGCGAATATTGTCGAGTGCAAAATGGAGTGTCAAAACAACAATAACATCAACAGCAAGGACAATAACAGCAGATTCTACGTGTTACTATTAAAGGCCCTCGGTGTTGTGTGTAAAAGTGTAGTGTGTTCTGTAACGTGGCTCATACTACTACTACTACTACTACCACTACTACTACTACTACTACTACTACTACTACTGCAATTATTCCTTCTTCCACTCCTATCCTCCTCTACTTTTCAATCTTACTACTACTGCTACTTCAACTATTCCTACTACTACTACTACTTCTATTTAATCTATTATCCTTCTCTTCCTTCGAATCTTGCTACTACTGCAATTTCAACTATTTCTACTACTACTACTACTACTACTACTACTACTACTATTCTCGTCTTCCCATTCCTACTCTTTCTTACCATACTACCGCTACTACTACTACTATTACTACTACCACTACTACTACTACTATTACTACTACTACTACTACTACTACTACTACTACTACTACTACTACTGCTTAACTCTTTTCTTTCTTCCTTAACAGACCAAGACGTGAAGTTAAGACCAATTAGTTAAGCTCAAGCACTAAAGTTTGAGCTGATGGTGATGGTGATGATGATGATGATGATAGTGAAGGTGGTGATAGTGATGTGGTGATTGTGACTTATGGTGAAGGTGATGATGGTGACGATATACTGTTCTTAGTGGTGTTGACGCTATTGAATGGTGATGAAAATGGTGTTGATGATGGTGTTGATGGTGACGATATACTGTTCTTAGTGGTGTTGACGCTATTGAATGGTGATGAAAATGGTGATGATGGTGTTGATGGTGACGATATACTGTTCTTAGTGGTGTTGACGCTATTGGATGGTGATGAAAATGGTGATGATGATGGTGTTGATGGTGACTATATACTGTTCTTAGTGGTGTTGACGCTATTGAATGGTGATGAAAATGGTGTTGATGGTGATGATGGTGACTATATACTGTTCTTAAGTGGTGTTGACGCTATTGAATGGTGATGAAAATGGTGATGATGATGGTGTTGATGGTGACTATATACTGTTCTTTGTGGTGTTGACGCTATTGAATGGTGATGAAAATGGTGATGATGGTGTTGATGGTGACTATATACTATTCTTTGTGGTGTTGACGCTATTGAATGGTGATGAAATGGTGATGATGATGGTGTTGATGGTGACTATATACTGTTCTTTGTGGTGTTGACGCTATTGAATGGTGATGAAATGGTGATGATGATGGTGTTGATGGTGACTATATACTGTTCTTAGTGGTGTTGACGCTATTGAATGATGAAATGGTGATGATGATGGTGTTGATGGTGTTGATGGTGACACTATACACAACAACGACGAAAAAAAAAACAATAAAAAAAATGTGGAAAAAAATAAATGAGTCTTGAAAATAAAGTAAAATAAAGATGTCATTTCTATACCTATTATTATTATTATTATTATTATTATTATTATTATTATTATTATTATTATACGAAAACAAGAAAAATCAAAACAAACAACATTGATAATCTATACATGTGCCATACCCCCCTCCCCCCTACCTCCCCCTCCTCCTCCTCCTCCTCCCTCCTCCTCCTCCTCTTCTCACCTGTCTTCCTCCTTCAAACCTCCTAAACAAAAAACAATGGTATACCACTCAACACCTCCTCCTCCTCCTCCGCCTCCTCCCCCTCTACCCGGAAAGCTACAATACATCACGATTCAAGACCTCCTTCACTCATCCTGTTGTTGTTGTTGTTGTTGTTTATGTTGGTGTTGTAAATACAGTCTTAAGGACCCGTCGACAAGAGGCTGAATCTTGTGTGTTTTGTATAGTACATGTACAGTACCCCCCCCTCCCCCCTTTGACCCCCCCTCACCCCCCGACTCTCTCTCTCTCCCTCTTCCCTTTCCTCTTCCTCCTTTTCTGACACCTCAAAAAACATCCTTCATTTTCTTCGTTTTCTTCTTTTTTTTGTTTTCGTTTTTATTATTTTTCTTCTTATTTTTTTTCTTCTTCCTCTTCCTCCTCCTCTTCCTCTTCCTCAAAAAAAAACATAATTCTTCTTTTATCTTTTTTCTTTTCGTTTTTATTTTCCTCTTCTTCTTCTTCTTCTTCTTCTTTTCTTCTTCTTCTTCTCTTCCTCAAAAAAACATCATTCTTTTTTTTCTTCTTTTTCGCTTTCATACTTTTTTTTTCTTCTTCTTTCGCCAATTCCTCTTCCTCTTCCTCTTCTCTTTCTTCTTCTTCTTCTTGCTCCTCCTCCTCCTCCTCCTCCCTCTCCCGATACCTCAAAAAATATCCTCTTTCTTTTTTTCTTTTTTTTTATCTCGTTTTCGTTTTCTTTTTGTTTTCTTCTTCCTCCTCCTCCTCCTCCTCCTCCTCCTCCTTCTCCTCCTGCTCCTCCTCCTCTTCTCTCTCTTCTTCCTCCACCCCCGAACGGTACTTGTTCTTCCAATGTTCCTATCTATGTTTTCACTCCTCCTCCTCCTCCTCCTCCTCCTCCTCCTCCTCCTCCTCCTCCTCCTCACGGGTCGATGGGAGAGGAAGAGAGGGACTACAGCGAA
>NC_066533.1:16509734-16527234 GCF_024679095.1 Eriocheir sinensis
ACGAATGGGACGCAGAGACATTGTTTACATTTGGTCTTGATCTTGATCTTGATGTCACAGGTGGCTTGTGATTCCTCCCCAGCTTGGGTAGTGTTGCCGTTACTACAACGCACTCACGTAGTGTTGTCATTGTCTGCAGCAGTCTCTGTAGCAAAAAAAAAAAAAATGCTACATCGACTGTAAAAGTGTTTAGCAAGCCCGACGTGTATACGCGCCGCTAGTATTTCCTGCAATCATAGGCGCTGATGTGTATACGCGTCGCTAGTACTGTACGGGTTAAATACTAAAATGAAATAAATGTTACCTCTTAATTAAACCTGACGTGAGCTAGTTTATTTGGTAAATATGGAGAATCGCTACGCGCCTCCAATATTGCTCCCACGAGAATAATAACCTTTCCAAAGTCTCACGCACTGTTGTTTACTGTTGTTCTAAGGCCGTTTGAATGTTCTGGAGGCAGCGGCTGAGACGGATTGCTGAGTCGGATCGCCGCGAACGCCCCGCCAGGATGTCAACAAACCCGCCGATGTAAACACACCCGCTGCCAGGCGTGTGGGGGCGGCGCGGGGCGCAAAGACTGGAGAAGAGGAGGGAAAGTAGGAGAAAAAGAAGGAAAAGTCGGAGATGAAGGAAGAAGCGGAAGAGGCTGCATGTGGATAAAATATTGAAGAAAAGTAAAAGAAATCGAAGACTACACACATTATTATTATTGACATCCACGGAAGGGCAGCAAAGGAACTCTGAAAAACTGTTCAAACTTTAGCCAGGTAAGGAGCCTCTGTGTATCTGCCACACATACACAGACAGACAGGCAAGGAGTCACTGTGTGTGTGGCTAAGTGAAGTGTTAGGTTAGTAACCCATCGCTGCTAAGGATAGTAACCTGATGTCATCTCCCCCAGCTGTTCATCCCCCTCTGGGTCTGGTGGATAAATGGGTGCATGGGGACTGTGGGAAAGTAAAGTGTGGTAGCCTTGATGTCACACTGGTCCGCCAAGCTCAAGGGCCGACGTGACAAAGATGAACTTTGTGGTCACGTTCAGCTACCACACACGCCCCAACTTTACTTTTATTGCCTTTCAGTCTGACCACCACCACCACCACCACCATGGACAAAGAGAAAGAGACAAAGACAGAGGTGGACAGGTTCAAGGATGTCTTCAAGTACTACAAGAGGAGACAACCGCCACCAGACCTGAGTCAGGCCATTGATGTCGACTCATTAAGTGAGGTGAGGCCATCTGTACGCTTGTCTGATGGGCGTTTACCTGATAAACTCATCCATCTTTCCTTCCCCTCACTCCTGCCTCCCTCATCCACAGGTCACAGTGTTGCCAGCTCCCACAGTGTCAGAGGAGGACCAGCGGGCAGCACAGGTGTCAGGACTCACGCCCCCACACACCTGGGCCATCCACTCCCTCGTTAGGCACCCAGGTGAGACTTGGCAGCATTATTAAACTTTTGGTACACATCAGACATCTTCATGGAATCTATACTTTGATAGTTCTTATGCATTTTGTCTTCTATCTCTAATATGTGTAGGACTGTATTGACTTAACATAATTCTATCATTTCTTCCACATAATTTTCTTTTTTTCTTCTGTATAATTATATATATGCATAATTCTCTGTATTTCTCCTTTAGATAATTTTCTGTTCCATGTATTTCTCTGTATTTATCTTCTGTATTATTCTACATAATGTTCTCTATTTCTCCTCTTTATATAATTCTGCATGATTCTTTGTATTTCTTTCATTTTATTCTCTGTAATTCTCCTCCATATAATTTTCTCTTACCTATAATTTTCTGTGTTTCTCTTTATATTTCAGCATAATTCTCACTATATCTCCTCCATATAATTTTCTCTTACCTATAATTTTCTGTTTCTCTTTATATTTCTGCATAATTCTCACTATATCTCCTCCATATAATTTTCTGTGTATAGTTTTCTTTTCCATACAATTCTTTGCATTTCTCCTCCATATAATTCCACATAATCTTCTGTATTTCATTTCACATAATTCTGTGTGTGTTATCTGCATAATTTTTTCTTCTATATAACCCCACCTGACCTCCCCCCCTCGCCAGGCCTGTTAGTGGTACGGAACCCCTTCACCCGCGCCGGGCAGTTGGCGTGGGCACGACGTTGCCTGTGTGAGCTGCCCTGTGCCACCAACAAGACCAACCTGGCCTCACACGGCATACACCTCACCCCCGACAGGACCTGGTGGAGCCTCTGTCACACGTACGGCACTGACTGGCATTCTTGGGTGGACGGAGAGAGGGTGGAGGGAGGCACTCTTGGTTCTTGGCACTCTCCTGTTTTGCATCTTCTTGTTTTTAATTTGTTTTGTTCTTGTTTTTTGCACTCTTGGTCATTATTTCTCAGCCCTGTTGCATTTTTTCTTTTTTCTTTTTGTTTGATTTGTTTTTTTTGTGTTCTTGGTCCTTAGCACTCTCCTACATTGCATCTTTTTTACTCTTGTTTTTGTTTCTTCTTCTTCTTCTTCTTCTTCTTCTTCTTCTCCTCATTTAACATTTTAATTTTCCCTCATGGGGTTGGACAAGCTGTGAATGTCTCCCACTTTTGTCTTATTTTCTGCTTAATTTTTTTGCATTATTGATCCTTGACACTTTTCCACATTGTGACTGATTCGCTGACTGAACGAGCGGCTGTTATCTGTCTGTTTTTGTTTCTTCTTCTTCTTCTTCTTCTCCATCTTTTTCTCATTTAACGTTCCAATTTTCCCTCATGGGGTTGGACAGGCTGTGAATGTCTCCCACTTTTGTCTTATTTTCTGCTTAATTTTTGCATTATTGATCGTTGGCACTTTTCGATATTTTGACTGATTCGCTGACTGACTGAGCGGCTGTTGTCTGCCTCCAGGAGTGAGGGCCGCAGGGGTGGGTTGAGGCACAAGCTGCGTTGGGTCACTCTCGGCTACCACCACAACTGGGACACCAAGGCAAGTGGAGTGTAGCATTATTTTCACCTCATCCAACCCCGTCACAACTGTCTTATGCAGGTAAAGAGAGGAAGGACGAGGGAGAATGAATGAAAAGAAGGAAAACAAGAAAACAATGGAATGAGAAAAAGAAGAGGAATAGGACAATGATGATAGGGATGACGATAATGGCAGAAACAATAATGACACTTACGACAGGGCTGTGTTCTCGGAAAAGCAATCGCAAAGCAGAATGAGCTCTAGGTTTAATTAATAGAGATTGATTCCTGGACTTGCTCTGTAGATAAATACATAAAACAATCACTCTTTTCAGGAATACAGTGAGGAGAGCCAAGGAGAGATGCCTGAGAGCCTGGTGGAGCTGTGTGGGGTGGTGGCGAGGGTGCTGGGGCTGGGGGAGGGGGAAGGTGCGGGAGTGAAGGAGGTGTTCCGAGCGCAGGCAGCCATCATCAACTACTACCCCGCCAATGCCACCCTTGGCCCACACACTGACCACTCCGAACCATATGTTACCGCACCTTTGCTCTCGTTCAGGTGTGTGTGTGTGTGTGTGTGTGTGTGTGTGTGTGTGTGTGTGTGTGTTTCTCAGCTGACATCTCTTGGAATATGACCTCATCTTTCTCTTGCCCTAATTCTCTCTCTCTCTCTCTCTCTCTCTCTCTCACCCTTCTTACCCTAACCTCATTTACCCTGAACTTCTCTCTTTCCCTAACCTTTCTTACCCTAACCTCTTTTTCCCTAACCTTTCTTACCCTAACCTCTTTTTCCCTAACCCTCCCTTATCCTTACCTCACTTACCCTACCCTTCCTCTTACCCAAAACTCACTCATTCACACACAAACACACACACTCATTGATTGGGGACTCACAACATGGCTTCCGAAACAAAAGATCCTGCCTATCAAACCTATTAACCTTTTATAACGACCTCTTCACTGTTTATGACGTAACCAAATCACTGGACGTAGTCTATCTTGATTTCCAGAAAGCGTTTGATAAAGTCCCGCATCATAAATTACTTTACAAATTAAAGCAAATAGGTATTGACGGTCAAGTAAACCAATGGATCGCGAATTGGTTGAGCAACAGACAACAAAGAGTAGTGATCGACGGATTTAACTCAGAGTGGGCGCCTGTCACTAGTGGCGTCCTCAGGCTCGGGTCCTTGGCCCAGTGCTTTTCACTATTTACATCAACGACGTGGATGTTGGACTCAATAACCGCATTAGTAAATTTGCAGACGACACAAAGATTGGCAAATCGGTTCTCACTGATTTAAGACAGGCAAAGCCTCCAAGAGGATTTGCACAAAATTTCAGCTTGGTCGGATGGATGGGAGATGCCCTTAACGTAGACAAGTGCCAGGTCCTTCAAGTTGGAACGAGGAATAAGAAGTTCAATACGAAATGCGGGCGTTAAACTCAAAAGCTGCTCAATGCGCCAAAGACTTGGGGTCAAAATCGCGTCAAACCTCAAATTCTCACAGCAATGCATCGATGCAGCAAATAAAGCGAACAGAATGTTGGGCTTCATTAAAAGAAACTTTGTATTCAAGAATAAAGATGTAATACTCTGCTCTACAACAGTTTAGTCAGACCCCACTTGGAATATGCGGTACAGTTTTGGTCTCCCCACCATGCAAAGGATATTGCTAAATTAGAAGGTGTTCAGCGTCAGCAACGAAAATGATCCCTTCCTTGCGCAACAAATCCTACGAAGAAAGGCTTTCACCCTTAACATGTTCTCTCTTGAGAAACGTCACTCCGAGGAAAACTGATCGAATGTTTTAAAATACTTAATGGTTTCACGAATGTAGACAGATCAACATTGTTTATGATCGATGACACTTTTGCAGACGAGGAACAATGGCATAAAACTCAGATGTAGACAAGTAAATTCAGACTGCACCAAATTTTTCTTCACCAACGCTAGAAAAGCGAGAATGGAATAAGCTTCCACCGTCAGTGGTCCAGTGTAACACGATTGACTCCTTCAAAAATAAGCTCGACCGTCACTTCCTTCAACTTAATATCAACTAGAGTAGAAATGCAACGTTTTGGAGTCTTCTGATTAATGTAAAATCACTTAGGTTTAAGGACAGACCACCAAGTCTGGACCATGGGGTCTGTGTGGTCTGATTTTCTATGTAAATCTATGTAAATCTCTCCCTCTCACACTTTCTCACTCACTCACTCACACACACACTAACCTTTCTCTCTTCCTAGCCTGTCTCACACTCACTCTCACACCTACACTCATCCTCATTCACTCTCATTCACTCTTTCACTCACTCACTCTCTCTCTCCCACAGTTTCGGGCAGAGCGCAATCTTCCTCATCGGTGGGCAGACCAAGGCAAGGGAACCAAGTGCTGTTTTGCTACACAGCGGGGACTTGGTGGTGATGTCCGGACCCTCCAGACTCTGCTACCATGCCGTCCCGCGGATACTGCCCAGGGAGGAGTGGAGGAGGGCCAGGAGGAGGAGGAGGAAGAAGGAGGAGGAGGTGGAAGAGGAGGAGCCATGGTTAACTGAATCTTGTGGACTTGGAAATGAAGATAAAAATGAAGATATGAATAGAAGAAAAGAGGAAAATGAAGGTAAGAAGAGAAATGAAGAAGGAATGGAGGAAGATGAAGAAGATAAAGGGAAGAACAAAGAGAATAAAGATAAAAAGGATGATATGAATGAAGATAAAAAGGATATGAAGAGAAGGAATGAGGAAATAGGAAGAGATAAGATTGAGGAAGATGAGAGAGGGAAAGAAGAGGAGAGAAAAGAAAGGGAAGAAATGGAAGTTGAAATAAAGAGCGAAGAGAAAGAAGATAAAGAGAGGAAGAAGAAGAATGAAAACAAAGAATGCCAACAGGAAGAATTGATAAAGGAAAAGAAGAGCGAAAGAGAGGAAGAAGAGGAGGATGAAGCAGAAAAACCAATAAAGAGGAGGAGGAAGACAGAAGAAGAAGAGGAACAAGGAAACAAAGGGAAAAAGAAGGATGATAATGGTGAAAACAATGAAAATAATGACAAGAGTATAAACAAGGAAAACAGTGATAGAAGTAATGAAAACAATGATATAGAAAACAGGGATAATGATGATGATGATGATGATGACAATGATACAGCAGACATCCTAGAGTACCTTCGTGAGTGTAGGATTAACATGAATGTCCGACAAGTCCTTCCTCCCAACAAGGACTCCCTCCCTTCATGACAGGACCCAAAGGAATAAAATAAAGGAGTTATATAATGTGGGAGTTCATTGTATTCCTCTAACCACTTCATTATAATAGAAAGGAATAACACAAAGAATGAAACCAATATCTCAAGTTCATTAACCCGGTAACAGCGACGGGCCAAATTTGTGGCTTTACCGTGTAGCAGCGACGGGCCAAATTTGTAGCTTTACCGTGTACCAGCGACAGGCCAAATTTGTGGCTTTACCGTGTACCAGCGACGGGCCAAATTTGTGGCTTTACCGTGTAGCAGCGACGGGCCAAATTTGTGGCTTTACCGTGTACCAGCGACAGGCCAAATTTGTGGCTTTACCGTGTACCAGCAACGGGACAAATTTTTGCCATGATATAAACCCCCCAAAATAGATGATGCATAAACTGATCACATGTGCGTTGATATATATATATTATGAAATGGTTTGCGTGAGTGATGATTCTTTCTCATTGTTTTCCTTAGAGGGGCCTTTAACCTAACCAAACCTAACCTAACCTAACCTAACCTAACCTAACCTGACCTAAGAAACATGATCCCCGCAGCTAACTGTTTAAAGTCATCTAAATCTTTACACATGACAAGGCAGGACTCTTATAATTCTCTACCACAATTATCTCCTGACTTTTTTTCTTATTCTCTCTTCGTTTATTGCCACAACTATCTCTTTCCTTCCTTTCTCTTATCGTTCATTGTTAAAACTGTCTTATCTTCCTTCATTCCTTTTTTACACATGACAGGGCAGGACTCTTATAATTCTCTACCACAATTATCTCCTGACTTTTTTTCTTATTCTCTCTTCGTTTATTGCCACAACTATCTCCTCCCTTCCTTCCTCTTATCGTTCATTGTTAAAACTGTCTTATCTTCCTTCATTCCTTTTTTACACATGACAAGGCAGGACTCTTATAATTCTCTACCACAATTATCTCCTGACTTTTTTTCTTATTCTCTCTTCGTTTATTGCCACAACTATCTCCTCCCTTCCTTTCTCTTATCGTTCATTGTTAAAACTGTCTTATCTTCATTCCTTTTTTATACATGACAAGGCAGGACTCTTATAATTCTCTACCACAATTATCTCCTGACTTTTTTTCTTATTCTCTCTTCGTTTATTGCCACAACTATCTCCTCCCTTCCTTCCTCTTATCGTTCATTGTTAAAACTGTCTTATCTTCCTTCATTCCTTTTTTACACATGACAGGGCAGGACTCTTATAATTCTCTACCACAATTATCTCCTGACTTTTTTTCTTATTCTCTCTTCGTTTATTGCCACAACTATCTCCTCCCTTCCTTCCTCTTATCGTTCATTGTTAAAACTGTCTTATCTTCCTTCATTCCTTTTTTACACATGACAAGGCAGGACTCTTATAATTCTCTACCACAATTATCTCCTGACTTTTTTTCTTATTCTCTCTTCGTTTATTGCCACAACTATCTCCTTCCTTCCTTTCTTTCTTTCCTTCTTTCTCTTATCGTTCATTGTTAAAACTGTCTTATCTTCCTTCATTCCTTTCTTACTTTTTTTTTCTTGCATCCCTTCCTCCTCCTCTTTCTCCACTCTCCTCCACTCCTCCCCCTTTTCTTGTCTTCCCTGCTCTTCCTTTTCCTTTCCTTCTCCTTCCCTCTCCTCCGTTCCTTCCTTCCTTGTCCTTCTTAACCCGGGCAAATATTTCTCGCGGTATCCCATTAAAAGTAACCGAGGATACCATTTTCTGTGACGCTTCCTCTTCGGCGTTGAATGGATGACTAAAACAAAATGACAGTAATGTGATATAGTGCTTTTTTTTTTCCTAAAGGGAGATGAAACTAAATTCAATAAGGCAGAAGGAGATAATAATGGACCATTTTTTCCAAAGTAGAGGAATAAAATAAAGAGAAATAATGACTAAATGACACCAACGTGACCTACACACACACACACACACACACACACACACACACACACACACAGGGCCGGATTTGCCAATAGGCAACATAGGCCATTGGCCTAGGGCCCACTGGGGTCCTGGGGACTTAAGTTGTGGTGGCCTAATGGTCGAGAGAGAGAGAGAGAGAGAGAGAGAGAGAGAGAGAGAGAGAGAGAGAGAGAGAGAGAGAGAATAATGTTCGTTAACCTTCAGCACCTTGACCAAAAATCCACATTCATCAACTTTTGTGTGTCATATTCATTCCACAAAAATTAAATTTACTGACTCACAATGCAGGTTGCTCTTTTGAAACTGCCGCAGTCACCAGACTGTACTGTGTGGCAGGGTTGCCATGTTTGTCCTTTTAAGGACAGTCTGTCCTTTTTTGAGCCTGTTTGTCCTTAAGTTTTCTTGAAAAAAGGACAGTCAAAATCTCTCTCACACACACACGCACACAAACAACACACACACAATATATATATATATATATATATATATATATATATATATATATATATATATATATAGATATATATATATATATATATTGGCGAGGGGGGGGGCCCCCTGATGAGATTTGGCCTAGGGCCCACAAGCAAGTAAATCCGGCCCTGCACACACACACACACACACACACACAGAGCGGCCTTGAGAGGGTAAAGAAGTTAATTATGTAAATGTGTGTGTGTGTGTGTGTGTGTGTTTCCCCGGCACAGACGCGGATGACGGACAAAATAATGCGAACGGACGCTGACAGTTAGAAAAAAAATAACGGATGCGAATGCGGATGCTGTTTAAATGAGCGAATGATATGCGGACACAAGATACATCTCTTGTGTATGTATGTATGTATGTATGTATGTATGTATTGAGGTTGGTATAGTATCTCGTAATTATGTATGTACGTGCGTGTGTGTGTATGTGTGTGTGAATAAGTAGGTAGGAATGGAGGGAAACGAGATAAAGAAGGAGAGAAAAGGAAAGGGAGAGAAAGGGGAAGGAGGGAAGGGAGATATGTGTAAGAAAGAGGGAGAAAAGGGGGAAAAGAAAGGGAAGGATAGTATGTGTGTGTGTGTGTGTGTGTGTGTGTGTGTGTGATATCATTGACCTAGATCTGTCTGTTATACGCTTAGCAATAAACGAATCCCCTAACCCCCTCCCCCTCTCTTCCCTCCACCTCCTCCTCTTCCTCTCTTCTCCTTCCCATTCCCTCCCCTCTTTCATTCTCATCCTTCTCAATCTTCCTTTCTTCCTCTCTCTCTCAGCGATTTTTCCCTCTTCTCTATTCCCTTTCCTCCTCTTCCTTTTTCTTTTCTTCCCCTTTCTCTTTTTCATGGACATTATTTTTTTTCCTTCTTCTTCTTGTTTGCAATGTGTCGATTAAAATTAAGAATAAATGTGGACGAGGAAGAGGAAGAGGAAGAAGAAGAGAGGAAACAGGAGAGGTAGGGAGAGTAATTTCAAGTAGATGAAAGGAAGGAGAAGGAGATGAAAGGAATATGGGAAGAAAAGGAAGGAAAAGCAGAGGATAGGAAAGGAGACGAAAGGAAAGAAGAGAGAAATGGAAAGATGAAGGGATAAATCAGAGAGGAAAAGTAGAGGAGTGAAAAGATGGGGAAAGAAGAGGAGAAAAAGGGAAGGGAGAGGAAGAGAAAGTAGAGGAGAGAAGAGGATTGAGGAGAAGAGAGGAAGGGAAAGACACCCCAACCTTGACCAACGCACACACACACACACACACACACACACACACACACCAGCTTTCCCTCACGTTACCCCCGCCCCCGCCCCGGTACCCAGAGGTCACCCGGGGCTGGGAAGGCTGCCCCGGCCCCAGCATCCTTCCCCCGCAGGTCTGCCATCCTTGCCTGGGGGGTCCTGTGTCCTACTCCAACTCCTGCCTCCCCCTCTCCTTTGCTTCCCCCCTCCTTAGCCGTGCTTCAGCCGCTGCCACGCGTCCAGCCTCCCCCTGCAGCCCGCCCCCCCCTACCTGGTGCGTGGCCTATCCCTGCCGCCCTCCCGGCCTCCTTCCCTCCCTTCCTTCCCCGCCGGCCCCTCATGAGCCACATCCTTCATTACCACCCGTCTCTCTCTCTCTCTCTCACACACACACACACACGGCCTCCACCCTGCCGGCGCCACACGTTCTGATCGACAGCGGGGGCGGAAGGGCAACGCCGCCGCCGCCGGCGCGGTGGTGGCGGCGATCGCAAGGGAACAGCGCCGCCTGCACCACCACCATCACCGCCGCCGCCGCCGCCGCGGCGTAGAAGTGGAGATGCGTCGTTGTAGCGGCCGCTGCCCCCCGTCAGGGCGTGTCCCGGCCGCCCCCACGCCCCGGCCTCACGCCCTTGTGCGCGCCGCCCGCCGTCCGCCCCCGCCGCGGGTGACGCCGACAGCCGCGGCAGTTGTCGTACCGGGCCGCCAACGCCCGCAGAGCAGACGCAGTGGCGCGCCGCCGCCCGGGAGCCAGTGTCCAGCGTGTGTGTCCCGCCGCCGCCCCCGCCGCCATGAACCTGGACGAGCGGCTCATCATCGAGGTGCAGCAGTACCCGGGCCTGTACGACCAGACCAGCCCCGACTACCGCGACCTGCGCAAGAAGGAGACCATGTGGCAGGCCGTGGCCGACAGCCTGGGCCTGCACGGTAAGCCTGCCGCCGCCTTCCCCGGCCTCGCCCCGCCCTGCCCCGCCCAGGCCGGGGCCGCCCTCACCCTTCCCCGCCTCAGCATCCTTCCTGCCCTGCCTCTCCCTGCACGCCATCTTCCCTCCCCCCTCCGCCTCCCCGCCCTACGCAGTGAACGGTCGTCCCGTGCACCTGACGCCTTGCCGAGGCTCTGCGCCCCGTGTCCCGCCGTGCAGAGCCGCGTGCACGCCACCGCCCGGCACGCCTTGCTGTCTGGCGGCACCCCTCCCCGACACATAAGAACACAGGGAAACTGCAAGAGGCCGGGTGGCCTACACAGGGCAGCTCCAGAATCCCCCCAACTACTCACGGTGGGTGAGGTGTAGTTACAGGGGTTACAGGTAGAGGCTTGATCCTCGTTATACCGGCGGTACCCAGGCACGCATCCAGCACCCCGTCACCTTACTGCACCCACACCTCACTGCCACCTCTCGTCCTCGTCCATGTAGCTATCCAGTCTACTCTTAAAACAAGCTATCGTCCCTGCACTAACTATGTGACTGCTGAGTCTATTCCATTCCCCCACCACCCTATTACTAAACCAATGCTTGCCTATATCTCTCCTAAATCTATACTTTTCTAATTTAAATCCATTACTGCGAGTTCTATCCTGTTGGCTAATTCTCAGTACTTTACTTATATCGCCTTTGTTGTAACCCTTGACCCATTTGAATACTTCTATCAGATCTCCCCGCACTCTTCGTCTCTCTAGTGAATGTAAGTTTAGATGTTTCAGCCTATTTTGATATGGGAGGTTCCTCAGCCCCTGAATCATCTTGGTCATCCTCCTCTGAACTGATTCTAGCAAGTTGATGTCCATTCTGTAGTGTGGGCACCAAAACTGGACAGCATAATCTAAGTGTGGCCTAACTAACGCTAAATAGAGTCTGAGAATGACCTCTGCACTCCTGTTGGTTACCGTCCTGTTAATAAAGCCTAATACCCTGTTAGCCCCATTCCTCGCACTAATACATTGCTTATTTAGTTTTAGGTCAGAGTTCACTAACACTCCCAAATCCCTTTCACACTCAGACCTGCCACACACACACACACACCCAGCCTCGCCTCGCCGCGGTGGCCGCAGTGGTGCCGCGTGTGTGTGCGGCGTGGCGGCGGCGGCAGCGCGGCGCCTCGCAGGCCGCCCCGCGACCCGCCGCGCCGCGCTGATCAATGCACGGCAACGCGGGAGGGAAGGCTTGAGTCCCCGCCGACACCCAGCACTGCACGTTTTCTGTGGTAGCTTTTCAAGGGGGGACTCCGGTGACCAAAATGCCTCATAACACACCTGTCTCTCTCCATCCCTGCCTTCGCTGTGTACCTGTCTTCAACCTTTCCATAATCAGACAAACCTTTCCCTCCCCACCCCTATCTTCGCTGTGTACCTGTGCCTTAGCCTTGCCATAATCAAGCGTCTAACACCTGTCCCTCTCCCTCTCCCCCTGTCCAGTCCGCGAGTGCCAGGCGCGGTGGCGCGTGCTGCGGGACAAGTTTGCTCGTGAGATGCGGAAGAACGTGAACGCGAAGAAGGCGGGAGCCAGCGCCCTGCAGGTGTACCAGGGCAGCTGGGCGCTCATGTCACACCTCATGTTCCTCACCTCGCACGTCAGGCACAGGACCGCGCAGGGGTGAGTGGCGGGCTGACGGACTCAATGACTGGCTGACTAAATAATTGACTGATTGAATAATTGATTGACTTGCTGACTGATCCTACTGACTGACTGAATAACTGATTGAACAACTGACTGACTGATTAACTGATTGATTGATTGACTGACCGACTAGTTCACTGACTGACTGATTGATTGGCTGACTGACTAAAATTGTAACTGACTAAATGAGTGACTGACTGATTGACTGACTGACTTACTTATTGATTGATTGATTGATTGACTGACTGACTGTCCAACTATCTGACTGACTGACTGACTAAATAATTAAATGACTAACTGACTGACTATATGACTGACACACACACACACACACACACACACACACCATTTACCCAATTTTCTTTTTTTTTCCTGATTGTCAAAAAATGAGTCACTTTATGGAATTAGAAAGCGAAAAATATAGAGAAACGTCACGAGAGAGAGAGAGAGAGAGAGAGAGAGAGAGAGAGAGAGAGAGAGAGAGAGAGAGAGAGAGAGAGAGAGAGATTACATTGACCAAAACTAACATTACTTCCCTTCCTCCTCCTCCTTTTCTTCCTCTTCTTTCTCCTCCTCCTCCTCCTCTACCACCATCTCCTCTTCTTCCTTTCCCTAACCATCTCTTCTCCTCCTTCTCTTCCTCTTTCTCCTCCTCAACAACCATCTCCTCTCCCTCCTTCTCCTCCTTCTCTTCCTCATCCTCATCTTCCTCCTGGCTAAAATTCCTCCTCCTCCTCCTCCACAGACCGCTGAAGAAGAAGACCCCCTCGGAGGCAGGCATCTCAGAGGAAGAGGAGGAGTGTGACCTTACCGACGAGGAGCCTCCATCCCCGTCTCCCCCGCTGACCAAGAGGATCAAAACCGAAGTGGACTCGTACCAATCCTCCGAAGGGGAATCCAAGCGCACTCTGGCGGGGACGCTGGAGTGGGAGGCGGACGCGGAGAGGTTGTTCTGCCTGTCGCTGGTACCCGTCATGCGCCGCCTCGACCCTGACAAACGCAGCCTGGCCAAGCTCCACATTCAGCGCCTCCTCCACAACCTCGAGTTCCCGCAGGTCAAAGTGGAGTTGCGGAGTGGGTGACGCTAGGAGGGGGCTTTGAGTTAGGGGGGCGGGGGGGGGGGTTACTATTGTGTTTTTGGAGGGTGAGAAGTGACCTAACCTGACCTCACCTACATGTCTTTTGTTTTGGGGGTATTATTTTTTTGGAGGAAGTTAGAGAAGTAATCTAACCTGACCTGACCTCACCTGGATGTCTTTTGTTTCTGGGGTATTATTGTATTTTTGAGAGAGTAAGAGAAGTGACCTCACCTGACCTCACCTGGATGTCTATTGTTTTGAGGTATTATTCTATTTTGGAGGAAGTAAATGAAGTAACCTAACCTGACCTGACCTGACCCAACCTGGATGTCTTTTGTTTTGGGGTATTATTCTATTTTGGAGGGAGTAATTGAAGTAACCTGACCTGACCTCACCTGGATGTCTTTTGTTTTTGGGGTATTATTCTATTTTGGAGGAAGTAAATGAAGTAACCTCACCTGACCTCACCTGGATGTCTTTTGTTTTGGGGTATTATTCTATTTTGGAGGAAGTAAATGAAGTAACCTGACCTGACCTCACCTGACCTCACCTGGATGTCTTTTGTTTTGGGGTATTACTGTATTTTGGAGGGAGTAAGAAGTGACCTAACCTGACCTGACCTCACCTGGATGTCTTTTGTTTCTGGGGTATTATTGTATTATGGAGGAAGTAGGAGAAGCAACCTGACCCAACCTGACCTTCTTGTGTCGGGTCAGTCCTGGGTGGAGGAGAAAAAGGGGACGCCCACGTAGCTCATGGTAGAGGCAAGTAGATCGATCCTGCCGGGAGGGACTTGAGATGGACGGTAGCTGCGCGTTAGCTTGTTCGGGTCAGGGGGTGGAGGCGGCGAGTGAGTGAAGCGACGCGTCCCCTGGGTGTACGCTCCCCATTAGTTAGTTATTAATTGGAGGAGGTGGGAAAGGTTTTGGGAGAAGGTTACGTGAGATTGTTTTGTTGTTTTGATTTGTGAGGACTTGGGACTGATTTTTCTTTTCTCGAACTTTTTTTTAGGGGGGAGGGGGGGCAAGGGTTTAAAAAGGGGGTCATATCTTGGGGGGGGGAGTACAGTGTGAAAGGAAAGGGGAGGAAAGGGAAAGTAAAGGGGTAGATATTGGGGAAAACAAGGAAGGGTATTTGAAGGGGTAGAGGAGGAGGAAGGGGGGTAACTTTGAAGAGGGAGAGGAGGAGGAAGGGAGGTAACTTTGGAAAGGTAGAGGAGGAGGAAGGGAGGTAACTTTGGAGAGGTAGAGGAGGAGGAAGGGAGGTAACTTGGAGAGGGAGAGGAGGAAGGGAGGTAACTTTGAAGAGGGAGAGGAGGAGGAAGGGAGGTAACTTTGGAGAGGGAGAGGAGGAGGAAGGGAGGTAACTTTGGAGAGGGAGAGGAGGAGGAAGGGAGGTAACTTTGGAGAGGTAGAGGAGGAGGAAGGGAGGTAACTTTGGAGAGGTAGAGGAGGAGGAAGGGAGGTAACTTGGAGAGGGAGAGGAGGAAGGGAGGTAACTTTGGAGAGGGAGAGGAGGAGGAAGGGAGGTAACTTTAGAGAGGGAGAGGAGGAAGGGAGGTAACTTTGGAGAGGGAGAGGAGGAGGAAGGGAGATAACTTTGGAGGTGTAGAGGAGGAGGAAGGGGGGTAACTTTGGAGAGGGAGAGGAGGAGGAAGGGAGGTAACTTTGGAGTAGAGGAGGAGGAAGGGAGGTAACTTTGGAGAGGGAGAGGAGGAGGAAGGGAGGTAATTTTTTTGAAGGGAGGAGATAAACTAGAAAAGAAGGGACCATTATGATTTTTGGAGTGAGGGGGCTGGGGAGAGGGGAGAGAAAACAGGGAGGAGGGGAGATGATTTTCTCTCTCCTTGTTTATTTTCTTTATTTTTTCTTATGGGGGGCAGCAGATGGGGGGCTTTTTTGCTTTACCTAACTTATTTTTTTATTAAAGGGGTTTGGGAGGAGGTGAAGGAAAGAAAAAGAAAGAAAAGTAGAAGAAAGTTATCATCATCATTATTATTATTATTGTTATTATTATTATTATTATTATTATTGTTATTGTTATTATTATTATTGTTACTGCTGCTCCTGTTATGGATACGCTTACTCGTATTAAACATGTTCCTAAACGTGAGTGTGACGTGTTTTGTTTGTCTGCCCTCCCCGTGTGTGTGTGTGTGTAGGTGTGTGTGTGTGTGTGTGTGTAGCCAGACACGGAAGATTCAAACACACACGTAGTCATGGTATGTTGCTAAACGACACACACACACACACACACACACACACACACACACCTACCCCCCCTCCACCACACACACACACACACACGCACACCTACCCCCCCTCCCCCACCACCACACACACACACACACACACACACTTCCTGCCCAAGACCTGATATGGAAGGTGAGGAATATGCAACAAAATGGAAAGGTAAAAAGGTTAATTAAATTCGTTCTGACAGGTGAACACAAACAGGTAAGTGAGGCGAAGGTGAGGGGAGGCGAGGGAACGGATTGCCTCCATGATAAAGGTAAACTAATAAGGAAAGGTAAATATAACAGTTAATTCATACATGGAAATTCACTTATAAGGAAAGGGAAAGGAAAAAAATAAGTGAATTCGTACCTGGAAATTCACTTATAAGGAAAGGGAAAGTAAATTCATACCTGGAAATTCACTTAGAAGGAAAGGGAAAGTAAATTCATACCTGGAAATTCACTTAGAAGGAAAGGTAAAGTAAATTCTTACCTGGAAATTCACTTAGAAGGAAAGGGAAAGTAAATTCATACTTGGAAATTCACTTATAAGGAAAAGTGAAGTAAATTCATACCTGGAAATTCACTTATAAGGAAAGGTGAAGTAAATTCATACCTGGAAATTCACTTAGAAGGAAAGGGAAAGTAAATTCATACCTGGAAATTCACTTAGAAGGAAAGGGAAAGGAAAAAATAAGTGAATTCGTACCTGGAAATTCACTTATAAGAAAAGGCAAAGTAAAAATAACAGTTAATTCATACTTGGAAATTCACTTATAAGGAAAGGTAAAGTAAAAATAAGTTAAATCATACCTGGAAATTCACTTATAAGGAAAGGGAAAGTAAATTCATACCTGGAAATTCACTTAGAAGGAAAGGGAAAGTAAATTCATACCTGGAAATTCACTTAGAAGGAAAGGGAAAGTAAATTCATACCTGGAAATTCACTTAGAAGGAAAGGGAAAGTAAATTCATACCTGGAAATTCACTTAGAAGGAAAGGGAAAGTAAATTCGTACCTGCAAATTCACTTAGAAGGGAAAGTAAATTCATACCTGGAAATTCACTTAGAAGGAAAGGGAAAGTAAATTCATACCCGGAAATTCACTTAGAAGGAAAGGGAAAGTAAATTCATACCTGGAAATTCACTTAGAAGGAAAGGGAAAGTAAATTCATACCCGGAAATTCACTTAGAAGGAAAGGGAAAGTAAATTCATACCCGGAAATTCACTTAGAAGGAAAGGGAAAGTAAATTCATACCTGGAAATTCACTTATAAGGAAAAGGAAAGTAAATTCATACCTGGAAATTCACTTAGAAGGAAAGGGAAAGTAAATTCATACCTGGAAATTCACTTAGAAGGAAAGGGAAAGTAAATTCATACCTGGAAATTCACTTAGAAGGAAAGGGAAAGTAAATTCATACCTGGAAATTCACTTAGAAGGAAAGGGAAAGTAAATTCGTACCTGGAAATTCACTTAGAAGGAAAGGGAAAGTAAATTCATACCTGGAAATTCACTTAGAAGGAAAGGGAAAGTAAATTCATACCTGGAAATTCACTTAGAAGGAAAGGGAAAGTAAATTCGTACCTGGAAATTCACTTATAAGGAGAGGGAAAGTCAAAATAACAATGAATTCATACCTGGAAATTCAAGCAGGTAGACGACAGGTGTGACTCTCCACGACACGGGGACTGAAAAAAAAAAAAAAAAAAAAAAACGACCAAATAAAAAAATACAATAGTAATAAATC
>NC_066533.1:16537234-16539734 GCF_024679095.1 Eriocheir sinensis
GAAGGGAAGGAAGGAAGGAAAGAAAGGGACGATAAGGGAAGTGAATAAAGAAAGAGAAGGGAAGGAGAAGGGAAGGGAAGGGAAGGGAAGGAAATTGTAGAGAAAGAAGGAAAGAAAGGGAAGATAAGGGAAGGGAATAAAGAGAAAGAGAAGGGAAGAGAAGGGAGGGGAGGAAGGGGAGGGAGGAAAATAGTGAATAAAGAGAGAGAGAAAGAGAAGGGAAGAGAAGGGAGGGGAGGGAAGGGGAGGAAAGGGAGGGAGGAAAATAGGGAATAAAGAGAGAGAGAAAGAGAAGGGAAGAGAAGGGAGGGGAGGGAAGGGGAGGAAAGGGAGGAAGGAAAATTACATATATGGCAACACTGCATTTTGACAGCATCCTCCCTTCCCTCCCTTCCTCCCCTCCCTTCTCTCCCTTCCTCCCTCCCCATCCGCCTTCCCTCCCTCCCTCTCTTCCTTTCCGCAAAATACAGACAGCGTAGCGAGAGAGAGAGAGAGAGAGAGAGAGAGAGAGAGAGAGAGAGAGAGAGAGAGAGAGAGAGTTATTTCCCTCCCTCCCCTTCTTCCCTTTCCTCCCTTTTCCATATGGCGCAATTTTGTAGTAGTAGTAGTAGTAGTAGTAGTAGTAGTAGTAGTAGTAGTAGTAAAAGTAGTAGTAGTAGTAGTAGTAGTAGTAGTAGTGGTAGTAGTAGTAGTAATAATAATAATAATAATAATAATAATAATAATAATAATAATAATAATAATAATAATAATAATAATAATAATAATAATAAGAAGAAGAAGAAAAATACGAAGAAAATAGAAGACAAATATAATGGAGAGAGAGAGAGAGAGAGAGAGAGAGAGAGAGAGAGAGAGAGAGAGAGAGAATTAACATTTTTTCCATCATTTTCCAAGTGTGGTTCCCTACACACACACACACACACACACACACACACACACGCACACACACACACACACACACACACACACACACACATTCATTTTTTTATTTTATTATCTCTACCGTTATCTAGTACATGCATATATTCTCTCTCTCTCTCTCTCTCTCTCTCTCTCTCTCCGTATCTTACAGTGAAAATAACAATGCATCCTATCTCTAAATTATTCTCTCTCTCTCTCTCTCTCTCTCTCTCTCTCGCGGAAATGAATAATTATAAATAGGAGTCTTTGTCTATGGAGGGAAAGCGGAGAGAAAGGAGGGAGAGAGGGAGGGAGGGAGGGAGAGAAAGGGAGGGAGGGAGAGAGGAAGAGGGAGGGACAGAAGGGAAGAATATCGTTTTAGAATAATGGAAAAAGGAAGAGAAAGGAGGAAGAGGAGGAAAGGGGAATAAAGGAGGAAGAGGAGGAGGGGGAATAAAAGAGGAAGAGGAGGAAGGGATAAAAGAGGAAGAGGAGGAAGAGGAGGAAGAGAAAGGAGGAAGAGGAGGAAGATAAATAAAGGAGGAAGAGATGAAAGGGGATAAAAGAGGAAGAGGGGGAAGAGAAAGGAGGAAGAGGAGGAGAATGAAAAATGAAAGAGGAAAAAAGGAGGAAGAGGAAATAGAATAAAGGAGGAGAGGTAAGAGAAGATTAAAGAAGGGAGGAAGAAGGGAAGAGATCTAAAGGAAGGGAAGAAGAGGGGAGGAAGATAAATGAGAAGAGGAGGAGGAGGAGGAGGAGGAGAGGGAGAAAGAGACAAAGAAAGACACTAAAAATAAATAAATATATGAGAGAGAGAGAGAGAGAGAGAGAGAGAGAGAGAGAGAGAGAGAGAGAGAGAGAGAGAGAGAGAGAGAGAGAGAATCAATACATAATGAGGAAATTATCGATTTTGGAGAAAGGAAAAAATCTGGACCATGAGAGAGAGAGAGAGAGAGAGAGAGAGAGAGAGAGAGAGAGAGAGAGAGGCCCCGCTGTACACGACTCTAGCTCATCCCTATACTGGCCTAATCCCTAATGCAAGAGTTAACCAGCATCTTCACTCCCTCATCCTTGCGCTGTCCAAATCCCTTATGTAACAGTTAACCAGCGTCTACATTCTTTCATCCTTATACTGTCCAAAGCCCTGATGCAAGAGTTAACCAGCATCTTCACTCTTTCACCCCTATACTGTCCAAATCCCTGATGCAAGAGTTAACCAGCATCTTCACTCTTTCACCCCTATACTGGCCAAATCCCTGATGCAAGAGTTAACCAGCATCTTCACTCTTTCACCCCTGTAATGTTCAAATCCCTAATGCAAGAGTTAACCAGCATCTTCACTCTTTCACCCGTATACTGGCCAAATCCCTTATGCAAGAGTTAACCAGCATCTTCACTCTTTCGCCCCTGTAATGTTCAAATCCCTGATGCAAGAGTTAACCAGCATCTTCACTCTTTCACCCCTATACTGTCCAAATCCCTGATGCAAGAGTTAACCAGCATCTTCACTCTTTCACCCCTATACTTTCCAAATCCCTGATGCAAGAGTTAACCAGCATCTTCACTCTTTCATCCCTATACTGACCAAATCCCTGAT
>NC_066533.1:16544734-16547234 GCF_024679095.1 Eriocheir sinensis
CGCGAAATAGCACACGGCACACAGCACAGCAAGATCTACAGTACAGTTCAGTACAGCACGCTTCCTTAATCTTCGTATATTCTTTTTCCTTCTACTCCTTTATGTTTATTTTCTTCATCTCCTTCTTCTCCTTTTTTATTCTTATACATATTTTTTTGTATTTTCATTTCTACTTTTCATATATTCTTTATCTCCTTCTTCTTCTTCTTCTTCTTTCTTCCTTCTTCTTCTTCTTCTTCTTCTCTTTTTATTCCTCTCTCCATTTTTTTTTATTTTCTTCCTTGCTCTTCGTATATTCTTCCTCCTTCAACTTCTTCTTCTTCTTCTTCTTCTTCTTCTTCTTCTCTTTTTTATTCGTCCTCTCTCCATTTTCTTTTTATTTTCTTCCTTGCTCTTCGTATATTCTTCCTCCTTCTACTTCTTCTTCTTCTTCTTCTTTCTTTCCTTCTTCTTCTTCTTCTTCTCTTTTTTATTCGTCCTCTCCATTTTCTTTTTTTTATTTTCTTCCTCTTCTTATATTTTTTCTTCTACTTCTTTTTGTTCTTTCTTTTCTTCTTCTTATTCTTCTTTCTTCTGCCTTTCTTGCTTCCTTCCTCTACTCATTATTTTCTCCTCCCACTTTCTCTGTTTTTCTTCTTTTCCTCCTTTCCTTCTTCTTCTTATTATTCTTGTTACTGTATTTCTTTTGTTTTTCTTCTTTTCCTCCTTTCCTTCTTCTTATTATTATTATTCTTGTTACTGTATTTCTTTTGTTTTTCTTCTTCATTTCAAGTTTTTTCATCATAACAACAACAACAACAACAACAACAACAATAACAAACAAACGAACACACTAATCACATACACCCACTTGTCAATTAAAACACGTAAAAAAAAACACAAAGAAAAAAACAGGGGAAAAAAACACACACGAAAAACACACCCAGTAGAAAAGGTCAAACATCATCACCACCACCACCACCACCACCACCACCACCACAATCACCACCATTATCACCACCACACCCACACCTATGCACACCCCCCCACACAAACACACACACACGAACACACACACACATGAGAGCAGGTCGCCTTTAATCTCTCTCTCTCTCTCTCTCTCTCTGTAAAAATGCAGGAATACAATCAACATAGGTGGGAGAGAGAGAGTGAGAGAGAGAGAGAGAGAGAGAGAGAGAGAGAGAGAAAGGGGGGGGAAGGGAGGGAGAGGGTGAGAAAGTGAGAGAGGGGAGAAGGGGAGAGAAGTGATCCGTGGAGAGAGAGAGAGAGAGAGAGAGAGAGAGAGTTAAGAAAATAAATAAACAAATACTAAAAATTCCACCACCACTCACCACCATACACCACCACTCACCGCTTATCACCACACCGCAGGAAGCCCTTGACATCACCACCACTATCATCACCACCGTCATCACCATCGTCGAGGAGGTCCAGATGTACAAAGTGGCCTTACCTCATCTCACATTTTGCATGGCTTTCTTTCTTTTTCTTCTTCATGACGCAGCATCGGTAATCAAAAGGTCTACCTGTACACACACACTGTCTTCCTTCCGTCCCCCAAACACAGCGGACACACCAACTCCTGTTTACACGACACGACGACCCTCCTTCCCACCCCCAAACACACACCTTCAATGTTGACCCTGACCAAGCCGGCGCGCCAGACTGGTCAGAGTAAATTAACTTCCCTGTGACCAGCAGCGATACGTGTGGATACGTGTACGTTACATGACTCATATTGCTTTCCTGTTTGCCTGTGTGTACGTGTGTGTAGGCGCGGTAACACAATACTTAAGGGAGTGTTATAAACTTATACCCACAAATGGTTCTGGTTTTCTTTCCTTATCCCAACATGAGGTAGACAAATAGATAGCGGGCTTTTTTTTTTCATTGTTTCCTTTTTCTTTGCCCTTGAGCTGTCTCCTTTGCACAACAACCAATAAAAAAGTAAAAGTAAACAGGCATAAAAAATAAAGAGGCATATAAGTAAAAAAAAAAGGCAAAAGATGACCAGATATACAAATAAAGTAGACGATAAACGGGCATATATAAAAATAGGCGTACAAATAAATAGCGAGCTTTTTTTTTTCATTATTGTTAACTTCTTTTTTTGCCCTTGAGCTGTCCTTTGCTGTAAATAAAGGTAAAAGTGAACAGGCGTACACTTAGAGGTAAACAATAAAGGGGAACGTAAATAAAAAAAATAAGGTAAAAAATGCAGACATATAAATAGAGTAGACGAACTAAGAAAGAAACAAAAGACCAAAAATAACACTCACAAGGTCTCTCAAGGTCACTTTCGAGGGCGGGGTCACACGATATCTTGACCTCTGCGTGCTTGTTAAGGTGTGGAGGTATTAGTCCGTCTGTCTGTCTGTCTGTGTGTCTGTCTGTCGTTCTCTCCACCTGAAAGAAAAGGTTGGAAATTAACGTTATATTTTTTTTTTTCTCTCTCTCTCTCTCTCTCTCTCTCTCTCTCTCTCTCTCTCTCTCTCTCTCT
>NC_066533.1:16552234-16562234 GCF_024679095.1 Eriocheir sinensis
TTATTTCATTACCATTACCTGTATTACGTTCATAAACCCTTTTGGCGTATTGAAAGAGTTGATGTTTTAGTCTACGGGGTTTAGTTTTCTTATTTCATTACGGTGGTGAGCCCGAGGACATAGGCTTGAGTCTCACCGATACACTCTGACAATTTTCAACTATCACCGAGTGGAGGAAGATTACCCACATGCTGCCCAGACCTTCAAACAACCTTAATTTCAGCGACTTCATTCAAGAGGAGCACCGGGGGGAAGGGGGGTGGGGAAGCATGGGTTCAGAATAGTCATACATCACGGCAGCCACTGTAAAAAAAATTCCGCTGCGCCACTAATGGGCTGGGGTCGCTCAAGAGGTCCTTAGAGAAAGCTTACCGGCGCCTTTTTTACCTGTTCATAGTTTAAGGGCAATTTTGCGCTATTTTAACACTCCCTTTAGGTACATAATCATCTCACAGCCCAATCATAGCCACAGGTACCAATTTCAGCGTCCCTAGCCGCTAATACAAGCTTCCTCAACACATACTGCATCCACTAAGGTATCAAGATCTTTCCTTAACACGTAAACCTGCTGGAAGTGTCATTAGCTCGCCCCAAACATAAACATCTAAAAGCCCAACTGTAGTTCTATGCATCCATTTTAAAGTTCCTAACCACCTATGTAAGCTTCCTCAACACATACCGCACTCAAAGTATCAAAATCTTTCCTTAACACGTAAACCTGCTGGAAGTGAGATCAAACCCCACAAACATAATCATCTGAAAGTCCAACTGTAGCTCTATGAATTGATTTTAATGTTCCTAACCACCTATGTAAGCTTTCTCAACATATACATCCCCTACTAAAGTATCAATATCTTACATTATATCATAAACCTGATTTAAACATCTAAAAGCCCAGCTGTACCTCTGTGTTTCCATTTTAAAGTTCCTAACCACCTATGTAAGCTTCCTCAACACATACCGCACTCAAAGTATCAAAATCTTTCCTTAACACGTAAACCTGCTGGAAGTGAGATCAAACCCCACAAACATAATCATCTGAAAGCCCAACTGTAGCTCTATGTATTAATTTTAATGTTCCTAACCACCTATGTAAGCTTCCTCAGCACTAAAGTGTCAAAATCTTTAACACATAAACCTGCTGGAAACATCTAAAAGCCCAGCTGTAGCTCTGTGTGTCCATTAAAGTTCCTAACCACCTATGTAAGCTTCCTCCGCTCAAAGTATCAAAATCACGTAAACCTGCGTGTCATCAGATCGCCCCAAACTTATCGACCAGGCGCGTCCAGCGCCTTAGCTTTTCTGGGCTCAGGTGCATCACATTACTCATAATTCATCTCCACTCTATTGATTGGGGCCGCTGAATAGGTCAGCCTCCCCTCACATCAACTTCCCCTTCCCTTGCTGTCGGGGTGGGTGGAGGCGGGGTGGATGGAGTGTGTGTGTGTGTGTGTGTGTGTGTGTGTGTGTGTGTGTGTGTGTGTGTGTGTGTGTGTGTGTGTGTGTGTGTGTGTGTGTGTGTGTGTGTGTTTTAAGAGTGTTTTTTTTTTTTTTTTTAAATCTCACTGCTGTGTGTGTGTGTGTGTGTGTGTGTGTGTGTGTGTGTGTGTGTGTGTGTGTGTGTGTGCGTGTGTGTCTGGGGGGGGGGAGTGGGAGAGTAACTATGTATGTATATGTGTGTTTGCATGCATGAACGGAAGACTGTATGTATGTATGTATGTATGTATGTATGTATTTAAATATATAATCACGTAAAATCAAATTAAGTCAAGTAGAGCAATGCAGGGAAATAAGTATAAAAAACTGGATTATGTATGTATGAATGTATGTGTGTCTGTCTGTCTGTCTGTCTGTCTGTCTATATGTATGTATGTATGTCTGTATGCACGCTTTACGCTGTCAGTGCGGGTCATCTGAACACTCTATCAGAACACAATCAAACGCCTCGTGACACCTGACAACACACATGACTTAACGAGCGCCAGCTGTGTGTGCGTGTGTGTGTGTGTGTGTGTGTGTGTGTGTGTGTGTGTATGAGCAGGTGCGTCCGTAAGCAGGTGTGTCCGTTAGCAGGTGTGTCCGTTAGCAGGTGTGTCCGTAAGCAGGTGTGTCCATTAACAGGTGTGTATGTTTGCAGGTGTGTCTTAGCAGGTGTGTGGGAGGGAAACAACTGACATCTAACAACAAAAAAAAGAAAAAAAAAATAGTCTATCACGGTAAGCAATATTTCTATCCCCGACATTTTTTTCTAATTTCACGCGTGTGAATGAAAGAGGAAAAAAAAAAAAAACGTAACGGAAATTAACACTACTTTCCTACCTTTCTCTCCCTCCTACTTCCCTCCCTCCCTCCCCTTCCTTCCCTCCTCCTCCTCACTTCCTTTCTCTCTCCTCCTGATATTATTTTCCACCGACAAAACAAACCTAGAATAAAGTCCACGGGAAATAACTTACTTTTTTTTACCTTTTACCTGTGAGGGAAAGTATATATTTTTTTTTTCCTTCCTTCACACTCCGTCGTTCAGTCTTTTCCCAACGTTTGAAATTCACGGATGGATTAACCGAGGAAAAAAATAGTTATGGGAATTTTCTTTTTTTTCTTCTCATTTAATATTTATGGGGAAGAAACGTTTATCGGGTGTGGAAATTTAGATCTTTCCATATTTTTTCCCTTTTTGTTTTTCCTTCCTTCCTTCCTTCCTTCTTTCCTTTCTCTTTTTTATTCTTTTCTGTTCTTCTTTATCACTGACACTTTTTTTCCATGTTTTCTTCTTTCTCTTTTCCTCTTCTCTCTATCTTTTTCTTTTCTGTTTATTATCGATAGTGAATATTGACTTCTTTCCATATATTTTCCTCTTTCTTTTCCTCTTTTCTCTTTATTATCGATGGTGAAAATGAGTTCTTTCTATTTTTTCTCAATTTCTCTTTTCCGCTCTCCTTTTCCTCCTTTCTCTCTTTTCTCTTTAGTGAAAATGACTTCTTTCCATATTTAAATGCTAGTGGCCATTTTTTTGTGATGTCAAGAATAATGGCTTTTTATTTTTTCTTCCTCCCGACGTTTCAATAATTCAAAGAGAAGATAAGGAATGGATTAGTAATTTGTCGAGTGAATTAATAAGCATCTTTTTTTTCTGGTGTTCTTTTTAGTAACCTCAGCGTAGTTATTTTTTTATTTTTTTATTTTTTATCTGAACTAATTATCAAATGCTATACAAGACATTTTTTTTAGGCCGCTTAAGAATGTAAGTTAATAACCTTCTTGTCTTTTTTTTTTCGTTTTCTTCTTTTCTTCGTCTTGTGTTTTTTTTTTCTGATCTAAATTTTAAATGCTATAGAAGACATTTTTTTTCGACGGCTGGAGAATGTAAATTGATAACCTTCTTGTCTTTTTTTTCGTTTTCTTCTTTTCTTCGTTTCCTTTTTTAATATTCTCTTTTTTTATGACCTAATTATCAAATGTTAGAAAGGGGACAATTTTTCGGTCACTTGAGAATGTAAATTGATAATCTTCTTGTATTTTATTCGTTTTCCTCTTTTCTTCGTTTTCTTTTTATCAATCTTGTTTTTTCTTCTGACCTAAATTTCAAATGCTATAGGAGACAATTTTTCGGTCGCTGGAGAATGTAAATTGATAACATTCTTCCGTCTTGTTTTTTTTCGTTTTCTTCTTTCCTTTGTTTCCTTTTTATCAATCTTGTGTTTTTCTGACCTAAATTTCAGATGCTAAAGGAGACTTAACAACCTTCTGAAGTCTTATTTTTTTTTCGTTTTCTTTTCATCAATTTCGACATGATAGTTTTTCTTTCTCAAATGCTATGAAGATAAATTTTCGGTCACTGGAGAATGTAAATTGATAACCTTCTTCCTTTTCTTGTTCCCTTTTCTTAATCCCAGGGTCATTTTTTTTTATCTGATCCATATTCCAAATGCTATAGGAGATGAACTTTTCGGCCGCTGGTGAATATAAATTAATAACCTTCCTAAGTCTGTCATTTTCTCGTTTCCTTTTCATCAATCTCGACAAGGTATATTTTCATGTGACCCAAATTCTGAATGCTATAGAAGATAAACTTTTCGACCGCTGGAGAATATAAATTAACAACCTTCCTGACTCTTTCATATCTTCGTTTCCTTTTCATCAATCTCGACAAGGTATATTTTTATGTGACCCAAATTCTGAATGCTATAGAAGATAAACTTTTCGGCCGCTGGTGAATATAAATTAGCATTCTTTGTACGGCTTTTTGTAGTTTTTCATTCGATTTCTACGTCGTATTTTTTTTATATCTTTCTTTTGCTTCTTTTTATATTAATCTGACCCAAATTTTAAATGCCATAGAAGAGAGAGAGAGTAAATAAACAGCTGATGCACCACCTCTTCAGTCTGACAATTTTCTTCCGTTTTCTTTTCGTTTTCTTTTTTTATCAATCTCTTATCTTTCTTTTCTTTCTTCTCTTGTCTTCTCTTTCTTCTCTTTTCTTTTCTTTCGTTGTTTATCTTCGTTTGCTCTTTTTATTTATCTCTTTTCCTTATTTTTCTTTTCATTAAGGTCACCCAAATTCTAGACACTATAGACAAAACAATAAATAAACCAGCTGACTGACCTTTCACAATGACCTTTTTTTCTATATTTTCTCGTTTTTTATTACTTTTTTCTTTTTCTTTTCATTAAGGTCACCCAAATCTCAAACGCCATGGAGGAGACATTAAGTAAACCAATTGACTGACCTTTCAAAATGACCCTTTTTTTCTATTATTTCTCGTTTTTTATTATTTTTTCTTTTCATTAAGGTCACCCAAATATCACACGCTACAGACGAAACAATAAATAAACAGCTGACTGACCTTTCACACTGACCTTTTTTTTCTATTATTTCTCGTTTTTTTATTATTTTTTCTTTTCATTAAGGTCACCCAAATATCACACACTATAGACAAAACAATAAACCCCCCCCAGCTGACTAACCTTTCACACTGACCTTTTTCTATTACTTCTCGTTCTTTATTACTTTTTTTCTTTTTATTTTCATTAAGGTCACCCAAATATCACACACTATACACAAAACAATGAATAAACAGCTGACTAACCTTTCACACTGACCTTTTTTCATTTTTCCTTTCGTCAATTCAACTCCGGCGGCATACATTTAAATGCTATTACGTTCATTTTTCTTTGCGTCCCGCGGTGAAAATAACGGCTCTCCTTTTTCTTTCCTCCTCCTCCTGACATTTCCATTCCACCGACGGACAAAGGACGGGAAGATTGTTTTTGTTGGTGGAAATAACACCTTCCTATTTTTCTTTCTTTTTTTTTTTTTTCTTTTTTTTAATTCTCAACATCATTTTTTTAACCATCCACCCACGAGAGTAAGCGAGAACGAGAGCGAGAGAGTACTGTTAGATGGAGACAGTCTCACTTTTTTTTCATATCTTGTTTGCCATTAAAGTGTCGGACAAATAAACAGAAAAAAAATAAACATCGTCAGGTGAGCAAATAACACGTGTCTGTCTGTCTGTTACCTGTCCATGTCTGTCTGTACGTCTGTCTGCCTTTCTTTCCTCCTTTATTTCATCATATTTCATTCTCTTTTCATTCGTCTGTCTATTTGTCTGTCTGTTTTTCCTGTCTGTCTGTCTTTCCGTCCTTCATCTGATTCATTAATTTCATTCGTCTATCTGTCATCTGTTTTTCCTGTCTGTCTGTCTATCTGTTTTTCTTCCTTCATTTTTTCATCATATTTCATTCTCTTTTCATTCGTCTGTCTATCTGTCTGTCTGTTTTTCCTGTTTGTCTGTCTTCTTTCCGTCCTTCATCTCATTTCATTCATATCATTCGTCTGTCATCTGTTTTTCCTGTCTGTTTGTCTGTCTATCTTCCTTCCTTTCTTGTGTCTTCTGATTTCACTCTCCCATCCTTCCCTCCTCCCTTTCTTCCACTTTTGTCTCTTCTCCTTTCCTTCGTCTCCTTCAACATATCAAACTGTTTGTCTGTCTATGTCTGTCTGTATTCCTGTCCTTCCTTCTGTCATCTGGTCTCATTCTCCCTTCATTCCCTTCCTCTTTCCTTTCCTCCAATTATCTCTCTTTTCTCTCTTCTCTTTTTTTTTGTCCTTCGTCTCCCTCAAAATATTCAGCCACGTGGACGGGAATTAGAGAGAGAATTAAAGAGAGATGAGATGCTGAGATGGAAGAAAAAAAAGTGAAGTGTTGGTGTGTAAACATTTCACATCTCTCTCTCTCTCTCTCTCTCTCTCTCTCTCTCTCTCTCTCTCTCTCTCTCTCTCTCTCTCTCTCTCTCTCTCTCTCTCTCTCTCTCTCTCTCTCTCTCTCTCTCTCTCTCTCTCTAAGGATGAAGGTAAAGAGGCGTAACTAACTGCTTAATGGCGTTGTTTGTTTGCTTGTTTGTTGTAATTATTGGATATCCTTATGGTGGTGGCAGTACCAGTAGTAGTAGTAGTAGTAGTAGTTAGTGTTTTTATATACATAACGCACACAAAAACACACACACACACACACACACACACACACACACACACACACACAAACACCACACAAACAAACAAACACGCAAACAAATCACCAACACTTCCATACACCATAAACTTTGCAAGTGTTTGTGTCCCTAACTTTTATTCACTACACACACACACACACACACACACACACACACACACACACACACCCACGTTAATTTCTCCATCAACTCTGGTCTTCATTGCATCCCTTTCCCCTGTTTTTCCCCTCTAAGAACCATTTTACCGCAATGAGAGGGAAGAAGAGGAGGAGGAGGAGGAGGAGGAGAGAGGGAGTGAGAGAGGTAATGGACGAGCAGTGAGGGAGAAATGCGAAAGAAGGATGTCGGGGGAGGGAGGAGGAGGAGGAGGAGGAGGAGGAGGAGGAGGAGGAGGAGAGAGGTATGGAGGAGGAAGGTGAGGAAGAAAAGTGAGGGAAGTAGGAATGGTGAAAAGCCGAAAAATGAGAGAAAAGGTAAGGAAAGGGAATGTGGGAGGAGTGAAGGTGAGAGAGGAGGAGGAGGAGGAGGAGGAGGAGGAGGAGGAGGAGGAGGAGGAGAAGAAGAGGTTGGCCGTGAGGGATGTAGGCTGTAAGAGGTGATTGAGGGAGAGTAAGGGAGAGGAAGGAGGAGAAGAAGAAGGAATAGGAGGAGGAGGAGGAGGAGGAGGAGGATGAGAAGGAGGAGGAGGAGGAGGAGGAAAAGTCATGGTCGGTATACATGAGATAAAGAATGCTGAGGAAAAGAAGAATGGGAGATGAGGATAAGGAAGAGGAGGAGGAGAAGGAGGAGGAGGAGGAGGAGTATAGCCTTCGAGATCGGTAAAGGAGGTACGGGGAGGAGATAAACGAGATGTGAAGTGATAAGGGAGAAGAAGAAGTGGAGGAGGAGGAGGAGGAAGAAGAAGAGGAGGAGGAGGAGGAGAAACATGAGACCCACCAGGAATAGCAGTAGGAAGAGACGAAGGAGGAGGAGCAGAAGGAAGAGACGAAGGAGGAGGAGGAGGAGGAGGAGGAGGAGGTGTAGGAAGCTTGTTCACTTGATTTCTTGTTGAGTAATGATGCTAGTGGCGGGAGATGAAGGAGATGAGAGGTGAGAAGGGACAAGGAGGAGGAGGAGGAGGCGGAGGAGGAGACGGAGATCCAGAAACAGCAGAAGGAGAAGGAGCAGTAGGAGTCTTGGTCACCCGGTCAGCAGTGCTCCTACCGTCGACTTCAATTGATTGTTGCTTCGGCTGTGGGTGGCTGGCCCGTCCGTTCCCCTGGCGGCCCACGGCAACCCTCACGCCCAGCCTCACCCACCCAGCCCGCCCGCCGCCCCCACTAAAGCCTCAGGCACGCCCACGCCCACGCCACACCCTGAAACCGAGACGTGGGTGCTCTGGGGGGAATGACAGCACCAGGAGAGGGATGCTGGTGGTGGAGGTGACTGGTGAGTGGTGAGATAGGACGGCTGGCATCAAGCGAACGGTGGTGGTGGAGGAGGTGGTGGTGGTGGTGGTGAGCGGGGTGGCTGGCTGCTGCTTGGTGTATCAGTGTGAACGGCGCTCCGACAGCCGCCACCCGCGCGCGCACTGCCCTCTGACCTAGTTCATACCGGTGGTGGTGGTGGTGCCCTGCCGCGGCCCTTCGGACGGTGTGTGACCCTGCCGCCCTGCACCAATGTCCGCCCCGGCCTGTGCCCCCGCGTAGGTAGGCCCCGCCCCGCCCCGCCCCGTCATGGCCCCCGAGTGTAGCGTGTAGTGTTGTAGTGTGATGGTGGTGGTGGTGGTGGTGTGTCCCTCTCTCTCCTCATCTCCTCAGCGGCCCTCACGATTATCTCCACCTCTTCAACAGCATCCACACCGGCATTCTACGGTATCTCATCTCCCTCCTCCTCTCCAGCCTCCTTCACCTCTCACCTCCTCCTCCACCACGGCCACTGCCTCCATTCTCTCTTCTCATCTCCTCCACGGTACTTCACGTTATCTCCAGCTCTCCATAGGCTCTCCAACGATAGCATCTCCTCCTCCTCCACCTCGTCTTTCACAACATCCACTGCTTCCATCTCCTTCATCGCTGCTATCCACCTCCTCCATCACTCACAACCACCACCACTACCCTATTATCTCATCCTCCTCTTATTCTTCCTTCCTCCTCTTCCTCCTCCTCCTCCTCCTCCTCCTCCGCCGCCGCCTCCTCCTCCTAATCCATTGGTCAGGGTTCAGGTTCAAGGAGAGGAGCCACTTGCAAGGGGAAAAAGACCAGTGTTGTAACCTTGAGAGATGAGTATGACCTTGAAGTGAATGGTTGACCCTCCTCCTTGATCCACCTACCACCACCACCACCACTATTACCATTACCTCCACCATAACCACCATCATCACCACCACTATCACACTATTACTGTTTCCTTTAGAATCACCACTATCACCACCACCACCACCATAACACATGTCCCCCTTCATCTTTTTCATCATCACAATCACCTCCACCACCATCACCATCACCATCACCACCACCACCATAACACATGTCCCCCTTCATCTTTTTCATCACCACAATCACCTCCATCATCAGTACTGTCACCACCATCACCATCATCATCACCACCACCACCATAACACATGTCCCCCTTCATCTTTTTCATCACCACAATCACCTCCACCATCATCACCATCACCACCATCACACCTAGTAGTAGTATTTCTTTTAGCATCACTACTACTTCCACTATTTGTACCGTCTTCATCACCACAATCACCACCACCACCACCACCACCACCACCCACAACAACCATCACCTTCACACTATATATAATTTTTTTATGGTAGTACTTTCTATAGCATTCCCATCATCACCACCACCACCACCAAAACACAAGCCCCATCTTTATCTTTTACCATCAACTCCATCACCACCTCCACCATCACCATCATCACCACAACCAAATTTTTTCATCAACATCATCACCAAAACAACCTTCACAACAACTATCTTCTTCTCCACCTCCTTCTACATCCACCTCTCTTCTCCTTTACTCCACTTCCCTTGCCTCATCTAATACATTCATGGTTTCTTCACTATCATCACCATCTACACAAGTTTCTCCATCTTTTTATTTTTCCACTTCCATGTTTTCTTCCCCATTTCTCTCCATTTCCACTAATTCCTCCACCTTTTCTCTCTATCTCCACTCTTTCTCTCCATCTACATAAGTTCCTCCACCCATTCTCTCCATCTGTAATATTTTTTCCTCCACCCTTCTTTCATTCTACACCAGTTCCTCCACCTTTCTCTCCATCTACACAAGTTCCTCCACCCTTTTCTCTCCACCTACACCAGTTATTCTTCCATTCTGTCCATCTACATTATTTCCTCCACCCATATCTCCATCTTTAGCTTCCTTATCTCTTCCACCACCTCCAGTAACACCTTCCCACCTCCACCACCACTATCATCATCACTCCAAACACTACAACCACCTCTTCCACCACCACGACCACCATC
>NC_066533.1:16567234-16577234 GCF_024679095.1 Eriocheir sinensis
CTCTCTCTCTCTCTCTCTCTCTCTCTCTCTCTCTCTCTCTCTCTCTCTATCTCTCTCTCTCTCTCTCTCTCTCTCTCTCTCTCTCTCTCTCTCTCTCTCTCTCTCTCTCTCTCTCTCTCTCTCTCTCTCTTCCTTCTTTCCCATCTTCCCTCCCTCCCTCTCTGTCTTCCTTCTTCTCTCTCCCTTTATCCCGTCATTCTCTCTCCCCCTATTCTTTCCCTCCCTATCTTCCTTTTTTCTTCCTAACTCTGTCTCTATTAATTCCTTCCTATCTCCTTCCACCTATCTTCCTTCTTCCCTATTCCTCTCTTCCCCTTTATTCCCCCTCCCTCCCTATCTTCCCTTTCTCTCTATCTTCTTTCTCTCTACTTCTCCTCCTCCCCTCCCTCCTCCCTCCCCCCTCCCCTCCCCTCCCCCCCAGTGGTCAGTCTCCTGATGAAATTCCTTCCTTCTCATCTGAACTCAAGAAAATTTAATTTACTCCCCCTCCCCCCTTCCCCCCTTCCCCCTCCCTCCCTCGCCCCCCCCCTTTCCTTAGACGTCCTATCACTCTGTCTACCTTCCTTTCCTCCAATCACCTCCCCCTGCTCTCTCTCTCTCTCTCTCTCTCTCTCTCTCTCTCTCTCTCTCTCTCTCTCTCTCTCTCTCTCTCTCTCTCTCTCTCTCTCTCTCTCTCTCTCTCTCTCTCTCTCTCTCTCTCTCTGTTTCTTTTTCTTTTCATTTCTTTCTTTTTTCCTTCTATTTTTGTTTTTTTCGTTTCTTCTTTCTTTCTGTCTGTATGTCTGTATGTCTGTTTGTCTGTCTGTCTGTCAGTGCCTTATTATGCATCAATACAACAGCTTATAACACTCTCTCTCTCTCTCTCTCTCTCTCTCTCTCTCTCTCTCTCTCTCTCTCTCTCTCTCTCTCTCTCTCTCTCTCTCTCTCTCTCTCTCTCTCTCTCTCTCTCTCTCTCTCTCTCTCTCTCTCTCTCTCTCTCTCAAACTCTCTCTCTCAAACTCTCCCTCCCTCTCTCTCGCTCCCTCCCTGACCTGACCCTGTCGACGAGGCGGAAATGAGGTCATTGGGGGAGGATGTTGGGCCGTTGACTTGCATTAGAGGAGATTGCTGAAGAGGAAAGCGTTAACGGTAGATTAGGGATGAGGGGGGAGGGGGAGAGGGGAAGGGGGGGGGGGGAGGTTTAATGGGGTGACTGGAGTGGGTGGTGGTGGTGGTGGTGATGACGGGGGTATTTTCTTGTATTTTTTTTTTTTTTTTACAGCAAAGAGACAGCTCAAGGGCACAAAAAGTAAACATTAATAAAAAAAAGCCCGCTACTCGCTGCTCCTAAAAGAATCCAAAGGTGGCCGAAAGATAAGTCAGTTTCGGGAGGAGCGGTGTCCTGATACCCTCCTCTTGAAAGAGTTCAAGTCGTAGGCAGGAGGAAATACAGATGAAGGAAGATTGTTCCAGAGTTTACCAGCGTGAGGGATGAAAGAGTGAAGATGCTGGTTAACTCTTGCATAAAGGGTTTGGACAGTATAGGGATGAGCATGAGTAGAAAGTCGAGTGCAGCAGGGGCCAGGAGGGGAGGCATGCAGTTAACAAGTTCAGAAGAGCAGTCAGCGTGGAAATATCGATAGAAGATAGAAAGAGGCAACATTGCGGCGGAATTTAAGAGGTGAAGACTATCAGTATGAGGAGGAGAGCTGATGAGACGAAGAGCCTTTGCCTCCACTCTGTCCAGAAGAGCTGTGGTGGAGCCCCCACATGAGATGCATACTCCATACGAGGGCGGACAAGGCCCTGTATGGACAACAACTGTGCAGGGGAGAAGAACTGGCGGAGACGGTACAGAACGCCCAGCCTAGAGGAAGCTGATTTAGTAAGAGATGAGATATGAAGTTTCAGTTGAGATTTTGAGTTAACGATAGACCGAGGATGTTTAGTGTTGAGAAGGTGATAGCTGGGTGTTGTCAAAGAATGGGGATAGTTGTTTGGAAGATTGTGTCAGTGGATAGGTGGAGAAACTGTGTTTTGAGGCGTTGAAGGACACCAGGTTCTTCTTGCCCCAATCGGAAATAATAGTAAGGTCTGAGGCTAAGCGTTCTGCAGCCTCCAGCCTTGAGTCGTTAAGTTCCTGAAGGTGGGTCTTCTATTAAAAGAAGTTGAATAATGCAGAGTGGAATCATCGGCGTAGGAATGGATAGGACAGTTCGTTTTGGAAGAAGATCATCAATGAACAACAGAAAAAGAGTGGGAGATAGGACAGAACCCTGTGGGACACCACTGTTAATAGATTTAGGGGAAGAACAGTGACCGTCTACCACGGCAGAAATAGAACGGTCAGAAAGAAACTGGAGATAAAGGTACAGAGAAGGATAGAAACCGTAGGAGGTAGTTTGAAAGCAAAGATTTGTGCCAGACCCTATCAAAAGCTTTTGATATGTCAGCGCAATAGCAAAAGTTTCACCGAAACGGCTAGAGAGGATGACCAAGAGTCAGTTAAGAAGGCTAGGAGATCACCAGTAGAACGCCTTGCGGAACCCATACTGGCGATCAGATAGAAGGTCAGAAGTGGAAAGGTGCTTTTGAATCTTACGGTTGAGATTGATTCAAAAGCTTTAGATGAACAAGAAAGTAAAGCAATAGGACGGTAGTTTGAGGGATTGGAGCAGTCACCCTTCTTAGGTACAGGCTGTGTGAGCATACTTCCAGCAAGAAGGAAAGGTAGATGTTGACAGGCAGAGGCGAAAGAGTTTGACCAGGCAGGGTGACAGCACGGAGGCACAGTTTTAAGGACAATGGAGGCACTCCATCAGGTCCATAAGCCTTCTGAGGATTGAGGCCAGAGAGGGCATAAAACATCATTTGAAGAATCTTTATAACAGGCATAAAGGAGTCAGAGGGGGGATGAGTAGGAGGAATATGCCCAGAATCGTCCAGAGTGGAGTTTTTAGAAAAAGTTTGAGAGAAGAGTTCAGCCTTAGAGATAGATGAGACGGCAGTGTTGCCGTCAGGACTGAGAGTGGAGGAAAGATGAAAGAAGTGAAGTTGGAGGAGATGTTTTGGCTAGATGCCAGAAGTCACAGGAAGAGTTAGAAAGCAAGGTTTTGACATTTTCTATTAATGAAAGAATTTTTGGTTAGTCGGAGAATAGATTTGGCACGATTTCGGGCAGAAATGTAAAGTTCATAATTAGCATTAGTTTGAAGGCTCTGGTATCTTTTGTTTTCAAGAGGGCATATAAATTTGGCGGTGTAGAAAAAAAGACCCTATGTTGTTTGTTTGCTTGTTTGTTATTGTTTATGTTTGTTGTTAGTGGTGGTGGTGGTCGTGGTGGTGTTTTCGTATATGTTTTTTTTTTTTTAACTTTTTCACGAGGGCATAAAAATTTGAGGTGTAGAAAAAAAGGCCCTCTGTTGTTTGTTTGTTTGTTTGCTTGTTTGTTATTGTTTATGTTTGTTGTTAGTGGTGGTGGTGGTCGTGGTGGTGCTTTCGTATATGTTTTTTATTTTTTTTAACTTTTTCACGAGGGCATAAAAATTTGAGGTGTAGAAAAAAAAGGCCCTCTGTTGTTTGTTTGTTTGTTTGTTTGTTTGTTATTGTTTATGTTTGTTGTTAGTGGTGGTGGTGGTCGTGGTGGTATTTTCGTATATCTTTTTTTTTTTAACTTTTTCACGAGGGCATAAAAATTTGAGGTGTAGAAAAAAAGGCCCTCTGTTGTTTGTTTGTTTGTTTGTTTGCTTGTTTGTTATTGCTTATGTTTGTTGTTAGTGGTGGTGGTGGTGGTGGTGTTTTCTTATATGTTTTTTCTTCTTTTTTTTTACTTTTTCACGAGGGCATAAAAATTGGAGGTGCAGAAAAAAATAAGAAGCCCGCTGTTGTTTGTTTCCTTGTTTGTTACTTGCTGTTGCAGGTTGCTTGAGGAGATACTGTTTTTTTGTTTTGTTTTTTATAGTAAAGGAAGTAGAACAAAGGGCAAAAACAAACAAACAAACAAACAAAATAAAAATATACAGAAAATGACCCACTGTTGTTTGCTGTTGTTGGTATTGTTGTTGTTGTTGTTGTTGTTGTTGATAGTGAAAGTGGTGATACAAATAATAGACAAAGAAAAAATAATAATAATGTTCGTCAAATTAAAAACAAAAGACAAACGAAAACAAAATTAAGGTGTTGCTAAATAAAAGAAGAAAAAAAAGGAATATATCATAACTCATTTGACCTTGAACATATGAGAGAGAGTTATTTTACTTCCTTTACAAGCATTAATATAAAAGAAAAAAAAGGAATATATTATAACTCATTTGACCTTGAACATATGAGAGAGAGAGAGAGAGAGAGAGAGAGAGAGTTATTTTACTTCCTTTACAAGCATTAATGGTGTCCGTGAGAGGGGTAAACATGCTTCTTCCTTCCTCCTCCTCCTCCTCCTCCTCCTCCTCTTCCTCCTCCTCCTCGTCCTCCTCCTCCTCCTCCCCTTCAATCTTTCTTCCTGCCTTCCAGCAATCTTTTCTTCCTTTAATCTTTCTCTCTGTTTAAATTTTCTTCTTTCGTTCTCCTCCTCTTCCTCCTCCTACTCCTTTCTTCCTTTAATTTTATCTTAATGCCTCCTTCTTTTCTTCTTCCTTCTCCTCCTCCTCCTTTTTATTTCTCTTTCCTTCCTTTTCCTTCCCTTTATTTTCCTTTACATTTTCCTCCATTCCCTTCCTCCTTTTCTTCTTTTCGTCTTCCTTTCTTCCCTTCGATTCTTCCTACCTCCTTCCTTTTTTTTCCTTCCTTCATTTTCCTTTTATCTTGTTTATCATTTTCCATTCCATTCCTTCTTCTCCTCCTTTCTTTCCCTTCAATTCTTCATCTCTCTTTTCACTTCCTATTTTCCTTTCTTTCCTTCCTTTCTTTTTCATTCTGTCTTGCTTTACATTATTCTCCTCCTTTCTCTTCTCCTCCTCCTCCTCATCATCATCATCTTTATTCCTTTACCTCCGTTTCTTTTCATGTTCTTTCCTTAATTGTTTATGTATTTTTTTCTTACTCTTCTTCTGTTTCTTCGCTTGGTGTTATTTTCTTTGTTCTTTTTTCTTGTTTTCTCTTTTTTTTTATCTTTTTTCTTGTATTATTTTCTTTGTGTTTTAGTTTTTTTTCCCTTTTTTATATTTGTCTGGTTTTACTTTCTCTTTTCTTTCTTGTTTTTTTTTATTTCCTTCCTCTTCTTCCTCTTATCTTTCAATCCTTCCTTTCCTATCATCGCCTTGCTTCTTGTTCATTCTTTATCATCTCTTTCCTTCATCCTTCTCTATCTCCCATCTTTGTTACTCTTTTTTTCCTTCTCTCTTTTCTTCTTTTCTCTTTCAAATTTCCTACCCATTCTTTATCATCTGTCTTTCTGTTCCTCTTTTCCTTTCCTTCATTCTTCTCTATCTCCAATGTTTTTGTGTCATTTTTTCCTTCTCTTTTTCTCTTCTTCTTTTCTCTTTCATATTTTCTATCCATTCTTTATCATGTCTTTCTGTCCCTCTTTTCCTTTCTATCATTCTTCTCTATCTCCAATTTTTTTATCTCTTTTATTCCTTCTCTTTTTTCTCTTCTTCTTTTCTCTTTCAAATTGCCTATCCATTCTTTATCAGCTGTCTTTCTCTTCCCTCTTTTCTTTCTATCATTCTTCTCTATCTCCAGTGTTCTATCTCCTTTTTCCTTCTCTCTTTCGTCTTTTTCTTTTCTCTTTCAAATTTCCTATTCATCCTTTATTAGGTGTCTTTCTCTTCTCTCTTTTCTTTCTATCATTCTTCTCTATCTCCAGTGTTTTATCTCCTTGTTTCTTCTCTCTTTCCTCTTCTCCGCTTCTTCAAATTTCTTATCCATTCTTTATCATCTTTTTCTCATCCTCTTTTTCCTTTCCCTCATCTTTCTTTACCTCCAATGTTTTTTCCTCTTTTATGTTCCTTCTCCTCTCCTTTCTTCTCCCCTAATTCCTTCTTTCTTCCATGTCTTTCCCTTCGGTTAGGAAAAAAAGAAGAAGCATATTAAGGAAACAAGAGAGAGAGGATCCTTCGAAAATAAGAACATCTGCAACAACAACAACAACAACAACAACAAATAATAATAATAATAATAATAATAATAATAACATAAGATGGATAAAAGATAGATAGATAGATAGATAGATAGATAGATAGATAGAGATAGATAGATAGATAGATAGATAGAGAGAGAGAGAGAGAGAGAGAGAGAGAGAGAGAGAGAGAGAGAAAGAGGGTCAAGTACTCATTTCGGGTCGGGATGCGGAGGAGGAGGAGGAGGCGGAGGAGAAGGAGGAGGAGGAGGAGGAAAGAGAGAAGAAGAGAAGAAGTCACGGTGGAGAGAGAGAAATACCTCCTTCCTACTTCCTCCTCCTCCTCCTCCTCCTCCTCCTCCTCCTCCTCCTCCTCCTCCTCCTCCTCCTCCTCCTCCTCTTCTTCCTTCTCCTCCTCCTCCTCCTCCTCTAAGTATGTACACTAAAGATGAACTAGTCAAAACCACTCCCTTCCTCCCTCCTGCTCTCCCTCCCTTCCTCCCTTCCTTCCTTCCTTCCCTTCCTCCCTCCTGCTCTCCTTCCCTTCCTCCCTTCCTTCCTCCATCTTCCTTCCTTCCTTCCCTTCCTCCCTCCTGCTCTCCCTCCCTTCCTCCCTTCCTTCCTCCATCTTCCTTCCTTCCTTCCCTTCCTCCCTCCTCCTTCCTTCCTTCCTAAACCCTTCCCTCCTCCTCCTCCTCCTCCTCTTCCTTCCTTCGTTGTGTAATAGAAAACGAGATGTCTAATTTGTTGTTATGATAGAAGGTGTGAAATGGATGAAAGAAAACGGGAAGTAGATAAATAAAAAGATAAATAGGTAGATAGATAGACAAAGAAAAGGGAGAACTATGAAAATAAAGAAAGATAGATAGATAGATAGATAGATAGATAGATAGATAGATAGATAAATAAGTAAGAATAGATAACAGAATGATTGTGTAAATATATAAAGATAAAATTGTGCTTAGTATATTCTCTCTCTCTCTCTCTCTCTCTCTCTCTCTCTCTCTCTCTCTCTCTCTCTCTCTCTCTCTCTCTCTCTCTCTCTCTCTCTCACACACACACAAACAAACACACGCGAAAAGGCAGTTAAAAACCAATTCTTGTGGCAAAAGTTCATACATCTCTCTCTCTCTCTCTCTCTCTCTCTCTCTCTCTCTCTCTCTCTCTCTCTCTCTCTCTCTCTCTCTCTCTCTCTCTCTCTCTCTCTCTCTCTCTCTCTCTCTCTCTCTCTCTCTCTCTCTCTCTCTCTCTAACTTAACAAAAGGGAGGAGGAGGAGGAAGAGTAATGGAGGAGGAAAGAGCTTGAGGAGATAAAAAAAACTTTCCTCCACTTTTTATTCTCCATTCTTTTTTCACTCCTTTATCCTAACTCTCCCTCTCCCTCTCTCTCTCTCTCTCTCTCTCTCTCTCTCTCTCTCTCTCTCTCTCTCTCTCTCTCTCTCTCTCTCTCTCTCACGTCTTATCTCGAAATAAATGAACCGATCGCCGCAGCTTCCCTTCCTTCCCTCCTTTCCTTCTCTCCTTTCCTCCGTCTCTCCCTCCTTCCCTCCTTCTCTCCCTCCCTCCCTCCTTTCCTCCCTCATTCTTTACCTGTTCCCTCCACCTCTCCCTCATAAATCTTCCTCGCATTCAATTTCAACTGCGAGAGAGAGAGAGAGAGAGAGAGAGAGAGAGAGAATGGAAACTAGCATTATTAGTGTAGTAGTAGTAGTAGTAGTAGTAGTAGTAGTAATAGTAGTAGTAGTAGTAGTAGTAGTAGTAGTAGTAGTAGTAGTAGTAGTAGTACTAAGTAAAATGGACACGTCTTGTAATTACTTTCACAAAACTTTATATTTTCTTACTTTCTCAAGAGAGAGGGAGAGAGAGGGAGGGAGGAAGGGAGAGAGGGAGAGGGAGATAAAGAAGGGAGGAAGAGAAGTATTAGAAGGGAAGGATGACGAATGGAGGGAGATAAAAGTGCGAAGGAGAGGAAGGAAAGGAGAGAAGAGGAAGACGAAGGCAGATGAGAATAAGACAAGAAAGATAAGAAGGAAGGAAGGGAGGAAAGGAAGATAAACAGAGGGAAGAAAAGACAGCAAAGAAAGAGAAAAGGGAGTTAGATAAAAAAGGGGAAGTTCGGAAAGTGGAAAGAGAGAGAGGAAGGAGAGAGTCAATGAAAAAGAGAAGGAATGGAAGGAAGGAAGGAAGGAGAAATAGCGAGAGTAAAGAAAATGGAAAGAAGAGAGAGAAGAAGGAAGGAGAGAATGAAGAAGAGAATGAAGGGAAGGAAGGGAAGGAAGGAGAAATGGCGAGAGTAAAGAATGTTAAAAGAAGAGAGAGAGGAAGGAAAGAGTAAATAAAGAAGAGAATGAAGGGAAGGAAGGAGAGTAAAGAATGTGGAAAGGAGGAAGAGAGGAAGGAGTGAAAAGAGGGAAGGAAACGAAGGAAGGAGGAGAGAAAATGATGATAACTGAGGAGAGCAAATCAAAGGGGAGGGAAAGAGGAAGTGAGGAATGAGAAAACATGAAGGAGAGGAGAAAGGAAGACCCAAATAAAGAAAGGTAGGAAGGAAGAAAAAAAAAGGAAGGGAGAGAGAGGAATAAAGGAATAAAAAGTAAATAAATGAGAATGAATACCAAATGAAGGGACAGAGGATTTGAAGGATAAAGGCAAAAACAGAGACGAAGGAAGGAAGGAAGGAAGGAAGGAAGGAAGGAAGGAAGAAAACAAGAAAGCAAGGAAGGAACAAAAACATGAAAAATGAAAAGAAAGACAAATTAGAAGAAAGAAGACATGAGAGAAAAAAAGAGGAAAGTAGGAAAACAGGACAAAAGGAAGAGAGAGAGAGAAAGAAGAAGAGGAGGAAGAGTAGGAAGGATGGAGAGCAAAGAGGATGGAGGAAAAAAGTGGAGAGAAAAAAAATACGAAGAGCTTATTGGCTATACGAAGCCCTGCATCAAGGGGAGAGAGAACGTAAACTCTCTCTCTCTCTCTCTCTCTAAAGTAAAGGAGGAAACTATAAAACTGGAGCTGGAAATGGCGTCATCAATTGCTTAAGAGAGAGAGAGGCGAGAGAGAGAATCCTTTGGTCGTCTAATCTTATATGAACCGCAGGAAAGAACAGAGAGAGAGAGAAATAAACACTCTCCAAAACACTTGCGTCACCATTGTGTGAGAGAACAATAGTCGAATCTCACGCTCTCTCTCTCTCTCTCTCTCTCTCTCTCTCTCTCTCTCTCTCTCTCTCTCTCTCTCTCTCTCTCTCTCTCTCTCTCTCTCTCTCTGCCATCGGCCATCTCTCGAGACCATCCATTCATACAATTCTCTCTCTCTCTCACACACACACACACACACACACACACACACACACAGAGCGAGAGAGAGAGAGAGAGAGAGAGAGAGAGACCACTATCCCACCTCACGTATCAGGTTGCAAAATTTTGTCATAATTAAGCCCTTGAACAATCCCCTCCTCCTCCTCCTCCTCCTCCTCCTCCTCCTCCTCCTCCTCCTTCTCCTCCTCCTCCTCCTTCTTTCCTCATCTTTCTCTACTTTTTCCTCCTGACCTAAATTTAAGTTGTAATTCTTCCAAGAGTTTTTTTATGCTTATCTTTTTTTTTTTGGATTATATTTCTGCAGCCTTCCTCTCTCTCTCTCTCTCTCTCTCTCTCTCTCTCTCTCTCTCTCTCTCTCTCTCTCGCTCTCTCTCTCCCTCGCTCTCACTCTCTCTCTCTCTCTCTCTCTCTCTCTCTCTCTCTCTCTCTCTCTCTCTCTCTCTCTCTCTCTCTCTCTCTCTCTCTCTCTCTCTCTCTCTTCCTCCTTTCTTCCTTTCCTTCTTGTTCTTCATTGTTCTGTTTATATCTACGTCTTGCTTCTCTTCCTCCTCCTCCTCCTCCTCTTTCTCTTTATTTTTTTCTGCTCCTTCTTGTCACTTTCCTTTTTCTGCTCCTTTTATAATATTTTTTTAACTCAACTTCTCTTCCTCTT